>NW_028249529.1:0-87000 GCF_964263255.1 Lissotriton vulgaris | reverse complement strand
CCCCGGACCAGTCGAACGTTGAAAAAATGTTCAATATTGATGAAATTTTAACATTTAATCTTTTGACTTTAAATGACGGTTGGATGTGAGTTATTACTTTTTCAACTAAAATAAGTGTGTTTAAAGTCATTTCTGTGCCTGAAATTGGTCAAAATTGAAGATTTTGAGTAAGCAAAACTCTGTAAAAATGGCAATTTTGGTCACTGTGAGGGTTTAAAAAGTGGTTATTCAACATGAGGCCCGATCCAAATGACATTTTGAATCATTTTTGGTAGAGTCCAAAAAATCAATTTTCTGATGAAAAACGATGACCCCGGACCAGTCGAACGTTGAAAAAATGGTCAATATTGATGAAATTTTAATATTTAATCTTTTGACTTTAAATGACGGTTGGATGTGAGTTATTACTTTTTCAACTAAAATAAGTGTGTTTAAAGTCATTTCTGTGCCTGAAATTGGTCGAAATTGAAGATTTTGAGTAAGCAAAACTCTGTAAAAATTGCAGTTTTGGTCACTGTGAGGGTTTAAAAAGTGGTTATTCAACATGAGGCCCGATCCAAATGACATTTTGAATCATTTTTGGTAGAGTCCAAAAAATCAATTTTCTGATGAAAAACGATGACCCCGGACCAGTCGAACGTTGAAAAAATGTTCAATATTGATGAAATTTTAACATTTAATCTTTTGACTTTAAATGACGGTTGGATGTGAGTTATTACTTTTTCAACTAAAATAAGTGTGTTTAAAGTCATTTCTGTGCCTGAAATTGGTCAAAATTGAAGATTTTGAGTAAGCAAAACTCTGTAAAAATGGCAATTTTGGTCACTGTGAGGGTTTAAAAAGTGGTTATTCAACATGAGGCCCGATCCAAATGACATTTTGAATCATTTTTGGTAGAGTCCAAAAAATCAATTTTCTGATGAAAAACGATGACCCCGGACCAGTCGAACGTTGAAAAAATGGTCAATATTGATGAAATTTTAACATTTAATCTTTTGACTTTAAATGACGGTTGGATGTGAGTTATTACTTTTTCAACTAAAATAAGTGTGTTTAAAGTCATTTCTGTGCCTGAAATTGGTCAAAATTGAAGATTTTGAGTAAGCAAAACTCTGTAAAAATGGCAGTTTTGGTCACTGTGAGGGTTTAAAAAGTGGTTATTCAACATGAGGCCTGATCCAAATGACATGTTGAATCATTTTTGGTAGAGTCCAAAAAATCAATTTTCTGATGAAAAACGATGACCCCGGACCAGTCGAACGTTGAAAAAATGGTCAATATTGATGAAATTTTAACATTTAATATTTTGACTTTAAATGACGGTTGGATGTGAGTTATTACTTTTTCAACTAAAATAAGTGTGTTTAAAGTCATTTCTGTGCCTGAAATTGGTCAAAATTGAAGATTTTGAGTAAGCAAAACTCAGTAAAAATGGCAGTTTTGGTCACTGTGAAGGTTTAAAAAGTGGTTATTCAACATGAGGCCCGATCCAAATGACATTTTGAATCATTTTTGGTAGAGTCCAAAAAATCAATTTTCTGATGAAAAACGATGACCCCGGACCAGTCGAACGTTGAAAAAATGGTCAATATTGATGAAATTTTAACATTTAATCTTTTGACTTTAAATGACGGTTGGATGTGAGTTATTACTTTTTCAACTAAAATAAGTGTGTTTAAAGTCATTTCTGTGCGTGAAATTGGTCAAAATTGAAGATTTTGAGTAAGCAAAACTCTGTAGAAAATGGCAATTTTGGTCACTGTGAGGGTTTAAAAAGTGGTTATTCAACATGAGGCCCGATCCAAATGACATTTTGAATCATTTTTGGTAGAGTCCAAAAAATCAATTTTCTGATGAAAAACGATGACCCCGGACCAGTCGAACGTTGAAAAAATGGTCAATATTGATGAAATTTTAACATTTAATATTTTGACTTTAAATGACGGTTGGATGTGAGTTATTACTTTTTCAACTAAAATAAGTGTGTTTAAAGTCATTTCTGTGCCTGAAATTGGTCAAAATTGAAGATTTTGAGTAAGCAAAACTCAGTAAAAATGGCAGTTTTGGTCACTGTGAAGGTTTAAAAAGTGGTTATTCAACATGAGGCCCGATCCAAATGACATTTTGAATCATTTTTGGTAGAGTCCAAAAAATCAATTTTCTGATGAAAAACGATGACCCCGGACCAGTCGAACGTTGAAAAAATGGTCAATATTGATGAAATTTTAACATTTAATCTTTTGACTTTAAATGACGGTTGGATGTGAGTTATTACTTTTTCAACTAAAATAAGTGTGTTTAAAGTCATTTCTGTGCCTGAAATTGGTCAAAATTGAAGATTTTGAGTAAGCAAAACTCTGTAAAAATGGCAGTTTTGGTCACTGTGAGGGTTTAAAAAGTGGTTATTCAACATGAGGCCTGATCCAAATGACATGTTGAATCATTTTTGGTAGAGTCCAAAAAATCCATTTTCTGATGAAAAACGATGACCCCGGACCAGTCGAACGTTGAAAAAATGGTCAATATTGATGAAATTTTAACATTTAATCTTTTGACTTTAAATGACGGTTGGATGTGAGTTATTACTTTTTCAACTAAAATAAGTGTGTTTAAAGTCATTTCTGTGCCTGAAATTGGTCAAAATTGAAGATTTTGAGTAAGCAAAACTCTGTAAAAATGGCAATTTTGGTCACTGTGAGGGTTTAAAAAGTGGTTATTCAACATGAGGCCCGATCCAAATGACATTTTGAATAATTTTTGGTAGAGTCCAAAAAATTAATTTTCTGATGAAAAACGATGACCCCGGACCAGTCGAACGTTGAAAAAATGGTCAATATTGATGAAATTTTAACATTTAATCTTTTGACTTTAAATGACGGTTGGATGTGAGTTATTACTTTTTCAACTAAAATAAGTGTGTTTAATGTCATTTCTGTGTGTGAAATTGGTCAAAATTGAAGATTTTGAGTAAGCAAAACTCTGTAGAAAATGGCAATTTTGGTCACTGTGAGGGTTTAAAAAGTGGTTATTCAACATGAGGCCCGATCCAAATGACATTTTGAATCATTTTTGGTAGAGTCCAAAAAATCAATTTTCTGATGAAAAATGATGACTCCGGACCAGTCGAATGTTGAAAAAATGGTCAATATTGATGAAATTTTAACATTTAATATTTTGACTTTAAATGACGGTTGGATGTGAGTTATTACTTTTTCAACTAAAATAAGTGTGTTTAAAGTCATTTCTGTGCCTGAAATTGGTCAAAATTGAAGATTTTGAGTAAGCAAAACTCTGTAAAAATGGCAATTTTGGTCACTGTGAGGGTTTAAAAAGTGGTTATTCAACATGAGGCCCGATCCAAATGACATTTTGAATCATTTTTGGTAGAGTCCAAAAAATCCATTTTCTGATGAAAAACGATGACCCCGGACCAGTCGAACGTTGAAAAAATGTTCAATATTGATGAAATTTTAACATTTAATCCTTTGACTTTAAATGACGGTTGGATGTGAGTTATTACTTTTTCAACTAAAATAAGTGTGTTTAAAGTCATTTCTGTGCCTGAAATTGGTCAAAATTGAAGATTTTGAGTAAGCAAAACTCTGTAAAAATGGCAGTTTTGGTCACTGTGAGGGTTTAAAAAGTGGTTATTCAACATGAGGCCTGATCCAAATGACATGTTGAATCATTTTTGGTAGAGTCCAAAAAATCCATTTTCTGATGAAAAACAATGACCCCGGACCAGTCGATCGTTGAAAAAAATGGTCAATATTGATGAAATTTTAACATTTAATCTTTTGACTTTAAATGACGGTTGGATGTGAGTTATTACTTTTTCAACTAAAATAAGTGTGTTTAAAGTCATTTCTGTGCCTGAAATTGGTCAAAATTGAAGATTTTGATAAGCAAAACTCTGTAAAAATGGCAGTTTTGGTCACTGTGAGGGTTTAAAAAGTGGTTATTCAACATGAGGCCCGATCCAAATGACATTTTGAATCATTTTTGGTAGAGTCCAAAAAATCAATTTTCTGATGAAAAACGATGACCCCGGACCAGTCGAACGTTGAAAAAATGTTCAATATTGATGAAATTTTAACATTTAATCTTTTGACTTTAAATGACGGTTGGATGTGAGTTATTACTTTTTCAACTAAAATAAGTGTGTTTAAAGTCATTTCTGTGCCTGAAATTGGTCAAAATTGAAGATTTTGAGTAAGCAAAACTCTGTAAAAATGGCAATTTTGGTCACTGTGAGGGTTTAAAAAGTGGTTATTCAACATGAGGCCCGATCCAAATGACATTTTGAATCATTTTTGGTAGAGTCCAAAAAATCAATTTTCTGATGAAAAACGATGACCCCGGACCAGTCGAACGTTGAAAAAATGGTCAATATTGATGAAATTTTAATATTTAATCTTTTGACTTTAAATGACGGTTGGATGTGAGTTATTACTTTTTCAACTAAAATAAGTGTGTTTAAAGTCATTTCTGTGCCTGAAATTGGTCGAAATTGAAGATTTTGAGTAAGCAAAACTCTGTAAAAATTGCAGTTTTGGTCACTGTGAGGGTTTAAAAAGTGGTTATTCAACATGAGGCCCGATCCAAATGACATTTTGAATCATTTTTGGTAGAGTCCAAAAAATCAATTTTCTGATGAAAAACGATGACCCCGGACCAGTCGAACGTTGAAAAAATGTTCAATATTGATGAAATTTTAACATTTAATCTTTTGACTTTAAATGACGGTTGGATGTGAGTTATTACTTTTTCAACTAAAATAAGTGTGTTTAAAGTCATTTCTGTGCCTGAAATTGGTCAAAATTGAAGATTTTGAGTAAGCAAAACTCTGTAAAAATGGCAATTTTGGTCACTGTGAGGGTTTAAAAAGTGGTTATTCAACATGAGGCCCGATCCAAATGACATTTTGAATCATTTTTGGTAGAGTCCAAAAAATCAATTTTCTGATGAAAAACGATGACCCCGGACCAGTCGAACGTTGAAAAAATGGTCAATATTGATGAAATTTTAACATTTAATCTTTTGACTTTAAATGACGGTTGGATGTGAGTTATTACTTTTTCAACTAAAATAAGTGTGTTTAAAGTCATTTCTGTGCCTGAAATTGGTCAAAATTGAAGATTTTGAGTAAGCAAAACTCTGTAAAAATGGCAGTTTTGGTCACTGTGAGGGTTTAAAAAGTGGTTATTCAACATGAGGCCTGATCCAAATGACATGTTGAATCATTTTTGGTAGAGTCCAAAAAATCAATTTTCTGATGAAAAACGATGACCCCGGACCAGTCGAACGTTGAAAAAATGGTCAATATTGATGAAATTTTAACATTTAATATTTTGACTTTAAATGACGGTTGGATGTGAGTTATTACTTTTTCAACTAAAATAAGTGTGTTTAAAGTCATTTCTGTGCCTGAAATTGGTCAAAATTGAAGATTTTGAGTAAGCAAAACTCAGTAAAAATGGCAGTTTTGGTCACTGTGAAGGTTTAAAAAGTGGTTATTCAACATGAGGCCCGATCCAAATGACATTTTGAATCATTTTTGGTAGAGTCCAAAAAATCAATTTTCTGATGAAAAACGATGACCCCGGACCAGTCGAACGTTGAAAAAATGGTCAATATTGATGAAATTTTAACATTTAATCTTTTGACTTTAAATGACGGTTGGATGTGAGTTATTACTTTTTCAACTAAAATAAGTGTGTTTAAAGTCATTTCTGTGCGTGAAATTGGTCAAAATTGAAGATTTTGAGTAAGCAAAACTCTGTAGAAAATGGCAATTTTGGTCACTGTGAGGGTTTAAAAAGTGGTTATTCAACATGAGGCCCGATCCAAATGACATTTTGAATCATTTTTGGTAGAGTCCAAAAAATCAATTTTCTGATGAAAAACGATGACCCCGGACCAGTCGAACGTTGAAAAAATGGTCAATATTGATGAAATTTTAACATTTAATATTTTGACTTTAAATGACGGTTGGATGTGAGTTATTACTTTTTCAACTAAAATAAGTGTGTTTAAAGTCATTTCTGTGCCTGAAATTGGTCAAAATTGAAGATTTTGAGTAAGCAAAACTCAGTAAAAATGGCAGTTTTGGTCACTGTGAAGGTTTAAAAAGTGGTTATTCAACATGAGGCCCGATCCAAATGACATTTTGAATCATTTTTGGTAGAGTCCAAAAAATCAATTTTCTGATGAAAAACGATGACCCCGGACCAGTCGAACGTTGAAAAAATGGTCAATATTGATGAAATTTTAACATTTAATCTTTTGACTTTAAATGACGGTTGGATGTGAGTTATTACTTTTTCAACTAAAATAAGTGTGTTTAAAGTCATTTCTGTGCCTGAAATTGGTCAAAATTGAAGATTTTGAGTAAGCAAAACTCTGTAAAAATGGCAGTTTTGGTCACTGTGAGGGTTTAAAAAGTGGTTATTCAACATGAGGCCTGATCCAAATGACATGTTGAATCATTTTTGGTAGAGTCCAAAAAATCCATTTTCTGATGAAAAACGATGACCCCGGACCAGTCGAACGTTGAAAAAATGGTCAATATTGATGAAATTTTAACATTTAATCTTTTGACTTTAAATGACGGTTGGATGTGAGTTATTACTTTTTCAACTAAAATAAGTGTGTTTAAAGTCATTTCTGTGCCTGAAATTGGTCAAAATTGAAGATTTTGAGTAAGCAAAACTCTGTAAAAATGGCAATTTTGGTCACTGTGAGGGTTTAAAAAGTGGTTATTCAACATGAGGCCCGATCCAAATGACATTTTGAATAATTTTTGGTAGAGTCCAAAAAATTAATTTTCTGATGAAAAACGATGACCCCGGACCAGTCGAACGTTGAAAAAATGGTCAATATTGATGAAATTTTAACATTTAATCTTTTGACTTTAAATGACGGTTGGATGTGAGTTATTACTTTTTCAACTAAAATAAGTGTGTTTAATGTCATTTCTGTGTGTGAAATTGGTCAAAATTGAAGATTTTGAGTAAGCAAAACTCTGTAGAAAATGGCAATTTTGGTCACTGTGAGGGTTTAAAAAGTGGTTATTCAACATGAGGCCCGATCCAAATGACATTTTGAATCATTTTTGGTAGAGTCCAAAAAATCAATTTTCTGATGAAAAATGATGACTCCGGACCAGTCGAATGTTGAAAAAATGGTCAATATTGATGAAATTTTAACATTTAATATTTTGACTTTAAATGACGGTTGGATGTGAGTTATTACTTTTTCAACTAAAATAAGTGTGTTTAAAGTCATTTCTGTGCCTGAAATTGGTCAAAATTGAAGATTTTGAGTAAGCAAAACTCTGTAAAAATGGCAATTTTGGTCACTGTGAGGGTTTAAAAAGTGGTTATTCAACATGAGGCCCGATCCAAATGACATTTTGAATCATTTTTGGTAGAGTCCAAAAAATCCATTTTCTGATGAAAAACGATGACCCCGGACCAGTCGAACGTTGAAAAAATGTTCAATATTGATGAAATTTTAACATTTAATCCTTTGACTTTAAATGACGGTTGGATGTGAGTTATTACTTTTTCAACTAAAATAAGTGTGTTTAAAGTCATTTCTGTGCCTGAAATTGGTCAAAATTGAAGATTTTGAGTAAGCAAAACTCTGTAAAAATGGCAGTTTTGGTCACTGTGAGGGTTTAAAAAGTGGTTATTCAACATGAGGCCTGATCCAAATGACATGTTGAATCATTTTTGGTAGAGTCCAAAAAATCCATTTTCTGATGAAAAACAATGACCCCGGACCAGTCGATCGTTGAAAAAAATGGTCAATATTGATGAAATTTTAACATTTAATCTTTTGACTTTAAATGACGGTTGGATGTGAGTTATTACTTTTTCAACTAAAATAAGTGTGTTTAAAGTCATTTCTGTGCCTGAAATTGGTCAAAATTGAAGATTTTGATAAGCAAAACTCTGTAAAAATGGCAGTTTTGGTCACTGTGAGGGTTTAAAAAGTGGTTATTCAACATGAGGCCCGATCCAAATGACATTTTGAATCATTTTTGGTAGAGTCCAAAAAATCAATTTTCTGATGAAAAACGATGACCCCGGACCAGTCGAACGTTGAAAAAATGTTCAATATTGATGAAATTTTAACATTTAATCTTTTGACTTTAAATGACGGTTGGATGTGAGTTATTACTTTTTCAACTAAAATAAGTGTGTTTAAAGTCATTTCTGTGCCTGAAATTGGTCAAAATTGAAGATTTTGAGTAAGCAAAACTCTGTAAAAATGGCAATTTTGGTCACTGTGAGGGTTTAAAAAGTGGTTATTCAACATGAGGCCCGATCCAAATGACATTTTGAATCATTTTTGGTAGAGTCCAAAAAATCAATTTTCTGATGAAAAACGATGACCCCGGACCAGTCGAACGTTGAAAAAATGGTCAATATTGATGAAATTTTAATATTTAATCTTTTGACTTTAAATGACGGTTGGATGTGAGTTATTACTTTTTCAACTAAAATAAGTGTGTTTAAAGTCATTTCTGTGCCTGAAATTGGTCGAAATTGAAGATTTTGAGTAAGCAAAACTCTGTAAAAATTGCAGTTTTGGTCACTGTGAGGGTTTAAAAAGTGGTTATTCAACATGAGGCCCGATCCAAATGACATTTTGAATCATTTTTGGTAGAGTCCAAAAAATCAATTTTCTGATGAAAAACGATGACCCCGGACCAGTCGAACGTTGAAAAAATGTTCAATATTGATGAAATTTTAACATTTAATCTTTTGACTTTAAATGACGGTTGGATGTGAGTTATTACTTTTTCAACTAAAATAAGTGTGTTTAAAGTCATTTCTGTGCCTGAAATTGGTCAAAATTGAAGATTTTGAGTAAGCAAAACTCTGTAAAAATGGCAATTTTGGTCACTGTGAGGGTTTAAAAAGTGGTTATTCAACATGAGGCCCGATCCAAATGACATTTTGAATCATTTTTGGTAGAGTCCAAAAAATCAATTTTCTGATGAAAAACGATGACCCCGGACCAGTCGAACGTTGAAAAAATGGTCAATATTGATGAAATTTTAACATTTAATCTTTTGACTTTAAATGACGGTTGGATGTGAGTTATTACTTTTTCAACTAAAATAAGTGTGTTTAAAGTCATTTCTGTGCCTGAAATTGGTCAAAATTGAAGATTTTGAGTAAGCAAAACTCTGTAAAAATGGCAGTTTTGGTCACTGTGAGGGTTTAAAAAGTGGTTATTCAACATGAGGCCTGATCCAAATGACATGTTGAATCATTTTTGGTAGAGTCCAAAAAATCAATTTTCTGATGAAAAACGATGACCCCGGACCAGTCGAACGTTGAAAAAATGGTCAATATTGATGAAATTTTAACATTTAATATTTTGACTTTAAATGACGGTTGGATGTGAGTTATTACTTTTTCAACTAAAATAAGTGTGTTTAAAGTCATTTCTGTGCCTGAAATTGGTCAAAATTGAAGATTTTGAGTAAGCAAAACTCAGTAAAAATGGCAGTTTTGGTCACTGTGAAGGTTTAAAAAGTGGTTATTCAACATGAGGCCCGATCCAAATGACATTTTGAATCATTTTTGGTAGAGTCCAAAAAATCAATTTTCTGATGAAAAACGATGACCCCGGACCAGTCGAACGTTGAAAAAATGGTCAATATTGATGAAATTTTAACATTTAATCTTTTGACTTTAAATGACGGTTGGATGTGAGTTATTACTTTTTCAACTAAAATAAGTGTGTTTAAAGTCATTTCTGTGCGTGAAATTGGTCAAAATTGAAGATTTTGAGTAAGCAAAACTCTGTAGAAAATGGCAATTTTGGTCACTGTGAGGGTTTAAAAAGTGGTTATTCAACATGAGGCCCGATCCAAATGACATTTTGAATCATTTTTGGTAGAGTCCAAAAAATCAATTTTCTGATGAAAAACGATGACCCCGGACCAGTCGAACGTTGAAAAAATGGTCAATATTGATGAAATTTTAACATTTAATATTTTGACTTTAAATGACGGTTGGATGTGAGTTATTACTTTTTCAACTAAAATAAGTGTGTTTAAAGTCATTTCTGTGCCTGAAATTGGTCAAAATTGAAGATTTTGAGTAAGCAAAACTCAGTAAAAATGGCAGTTTTGGTCACTGTGAAGGTTTAAAAAGTGGTTATTCAACATGAGGCCCGATCCAAATGACATTTTGAATCATTTTTGGTAGAGTCCAAAAAATCAATTTTCTGATGAAAAACGATGACCCCGGACCAGTCGAACGTTGAAAAAATGGTCAATATTGATGAAATTTTAACATTTAATCTTTTGACTTTAAATGACGGTTGGATGTGAGTTATTACTTTTTCAACTAAAATAAGTGTGTTTAAAGTCATTTCTGTGCCTGAAATTGGTCAAAATTGAAGATTTTGAGTAAGCAAAACTCTGTAAAAATGGCAGTTTTGGTCACTGTGAGGGTTTAAAAAGTGGTTATTCAACATGAGGCCTGATCCAAATGACATGTTGAATCATTTTTGGTAGAGTCCAAAAAATCCATTTTCTGATGAAAAACGATGACCCCGGACCAGTCGAACGTTGAAAAAATGGTCAATATTGATGAAATTTTAACATTTAATCTTTTGACTTTAAATGACGGTTGGATGTGAGTTATTACTTTTTCAACTAAAATAAGTGTGTTTAAAGTCATTTCTGTGCCTGAAATTGGTCAAAATTGAAGATTTTGAGTAAGCAAAACTCTGTAAAAATGGCAATTTTGGTCACTGTGAGGGTTTAAAAAGTGGTTATTCAACATGAGGCCCGATCCAAATGACATTTTGAATAATTTTTGGTAGAGTCCAAAAAATTAATTTTCTGATGAAAAACGATGACCCCGGACCAGTCGAACGTTGAAAAAATGGTCAATATTGATGAAATTTTAACATTTAATCTTTTGACTTTAAATGACGGTTGGATGTGAGTTATTACTTTTTCAACTAAAATAAGTGTGTTTAATGTCATTTCTGTGTGTGAAATTGGTCAAAATTGAAGATTTTGAGTAAGCAAAACTCTGTAGAAAATGGCAATTTTGGTCACTGTGAGGGTTTAAAAAGTGGTTATTCAACATGAGGCCCGATCCAAATGACATTTTGAATCATTTTTGGTAGAGTCCAAAAAATCAATTTTCTGATGAAAAATGATGACTCCGGACCAGTCGAATGTTGAAAAAATGGTCAATATTGATGAAATTTTAACATTTAATATTTTGACTTTAAATGACGGTTGGATGTGAGTTATTACTTTTTCAACTAAAATAAGTGTGTTTAAAGTCATTTCTGTGCCTGAAATTGGTCAAAATTGAAGATTTTGAGTAAGCAAAACTCTGTAAAAATGGCAATTTTGGTCACTGTGAGGGTTTAAAAAGTGGTTATTCAACATGAGGCCCGATCCAAATGACATTTTGAATCATTTTTGGTAGAGTCCAAAAAATCCATTTTCTGATGAAAAACGATGACCCCGGACCAGTCGAACGTTGAAAAAATGTTCAATATTGATGAAATTTTAACATTTAATCCTTTGACTTTAAATGACGGTTGGATGTGAGTTATTACTTTTTCAACTAAAATAAGTGTGTTTAAAGTCATTTCTGTGCCTGAAATTGGTCAAAATTGAAGATTTTGAGTAAGCAAAACTCTGTAAAAATGGCAGTTTTGGTCACTGTGAGGGTTTAAAAAGTGGTTATTCAACATGAGGCCTGATCCAAATGACATGTTGAATCATTTTTGGTAGAGTCCAAAAAATCCATTTTCTGATGAAAAACAATGACCCCGGACCAGTCGATCGTTGAAAAAAATGGTCAATATTGATGAAATTTTAACATTTAATCTTTTGACTTTAAATGACGGTTGGATGTGAGTTATTACTTTTTCAACTAAAATAAGTGTGTTTAAAGTCATTTCTGTGCCTGAAATTGGTCAAAATTGAAGATTTTGATAAGCAAAACTCTGTAAAAATGGCAGTTTTGGTCACTGTGAGGGTTTAAAAAGTGGTTATTCAACATGAGGCCCGATCCAAATGACATTTTGAATCATTTTTGGTAGAGTCCAAAAAATCAATTTTCTGATGAAAAACGATGACCCCGGACCAGTCGAACGTTGAAAAAATGGTCAATATTGATGAAATTTTAACATTTAATCTTTTGACTTTAAATGACGGTTGGATGTGAGTTATTACTTTTTCAACTAAAATAAGTGTGTTTAAAGTCATTTCTGTGCGTGAAATTGGTCAAAATTGAAGATTTTGAGTAAGCAAAACTCTGTAGAAAATGGCAATTTTGGTCACTGTGAGGGTTTAAAAAGTGGTTATTCAACATGAGGCCCGATCCAAATGACATTTTGAATCATTTTTGGTAGAGTCCAAAAAATCAATTTTCTGATGAAAAACGATGACCCCGGACCAGTCGAACGTTGAAAAAATGGTCAATATTGATGAAATTTTAACATTTAATATTTTGACTTTAAATGACGGTTGGATGTGAGTTATTACTTTTTCAACTAAAATAAGTGTGTTTAAAGTCATTTCTGTGCCTGAAATTGGTCAAAATTGAAGATTTTGAGTAAGCAAAACTCAGTAAAAATGGCAGTTTTGGTCACTGTGAAGGTTTAAAAAGTGGTTATTCAACATGAGGCCCGATCCAAATGACATTTTGAATCATTTTTGGTAGAGTCCAAAAAATCAATTTTCTGATGAAAAACGATGACCCCGGACCAGTCGAACGTTGAAAAAATGGTCAATATTGATGAAATTTTAACATTTAATCTTTTGACTTTAAATGACGGTTGGATGTGAGTTATTACTTTTTCAACTAAAATAAGTGTGTTTAAAGTCATTTCTGTGCCTGAAATTGGTCAAAATTGAAGATTTTGAGTAAGCAAAACTCTGTAAAAATGGCAGTTTTGGTCACTGTGAGGGTTTAAAAAGTGGTTATTCAACATGAGGCCTGATCCAAATGACATGTTGAATCATTTTTGGTAGAGTCCAAAAAATCCATTTTCTGATGAAAAACGATGACCCCGGACCAGTCGAACGTTGAAAAAATGGTCAATATTGATGAAATTTTAACATTTAATCTTTTGACTTTAAATGACGGTTGGATGTGAGTTATTACTTTTTCAACTAAAATAAGTGTGTTTAAAGTCATTTCTGTGCCTGAAATTGGTCAAAATTGAAGATTTTGAGTAAGCAAAACTCTGTAAAAATGGCAATTTTGGTCACTGTGAGGGTTTAAAAAGTGGTTATTCAACATGAGGCCCGATCCAAATGACATTTTGAATAATTTTTGGTAGAGTCCAAAAAATTAATTTTCTGATGAAAAACGATGACCCCGGACCAGTCGAACGTTGAAAAAATGGTCAATATTGATGAAATTTTAACATTTAATCTTTTGACTTTAAATGACGGTTGGATGTGAGTTATTACTTTTTCAACTAAAATAAGTGTGTTTAATGTCATTTCTGTGTGTGAAATTGGTCAAAATTGAAGATTTTGAGTAAGCAAAACTCTGTAGAAAATGGCAATTTTGGTCACTGTGAGGGTTTAAAAAGTGGTTATTCAACATGAGGCCCGATCCAAATGACATTTTGAATCATTTTTGGTAGAGTCCAAAAAATCAATTTTCTGATGAAAAATGATGACTCCGGACCAGTCGAATGTTGAAAAAATGGTCAATATTGATGAAATTTTAACATTTAATATTTTGACTTTAAATGACGGTTGGATGTGAGTTATTACTTTTTCAACTAAAATAAGTGTGTTTAAAGTCATTTCTGTGCCTGAAATTGGTCAAAATTGAAGATTTTGAGTAAGCAAAACTCTGTAAAAATGGCAATTTTGGTCACTGTGAGGGTTTAAAAAGTGGTTATTCAACATGAGGCCCGATCCAAATGACATTTTGAATCATTTTTGGTAGAGTCCAAAAAATCCATTTTCTGATGAAAAACGATGACCCCGGACCAGTCGAACGTTGAAAAAATGTTCAATATTGATGAAATTTTAACATTTAATCCTTTGACTTTAAATGACGGTTGGATGTGAGTTATTACTTTTTCAACTAAAATAAGTGTGTTTAAAGTCATTTCTGTGCCTGAAATTGGTCAAAATTGAAGATTTTGAGTAAGCAAAACTCTGTAAAAATGGCAGTTTTGGTCACTGTGAGGGTTTAAAAAGTGGTTATTCAACATGAGGCCTGATCCAAATGACATGTTGAATCATTTTTGGTAGAGTCCAAAAAATCCATTTTCTGATGAAAAACAATGACCCCGGACCAGTCGATCGTTGAAAAAAATGGTCAATATTGATGAAATTTTAACATTTAATCTTTTGACTTTAAATGACGGTTGGATGTGAGTTATTACTTTTTCAACTAAAATAAGTGTGTTTAAAGTCATTTCTGTGCCTGAAATTGGTCAAAATTGAAGATTTTGATAAGCAAAACTCTGTAAAAATGGCAGTTTTGGTCACTGTGAGGGTTTAAAAAGTGGTTATTCAACATGAGGCCCGATCCAAATGACATTTTGAATCATTTTTGGTAGAGTCCAAAAAATCAATTTTCTGATGAAAAACGATGACCCCGGACCAGTCGAACGTTGAAAAAATGTTCAATATTGATGAAATTTTAACATTTAATCTTTTGACTTTAAATGACGGTTGGATGTGAGTTATTACTTTTTCAACTAAAATAAGTGTGTTTAAAGTCATTTCTGTGCCTGAAATTGGTCAAAATTGAAGATTTTGAGTAAGCAAAACTCTGTAAAAATGGCAATTTTGGTCACTGTGAGGGTTTAAAAAGTGGTTATTCAACATGAGGCCCGATCCAAATGACATTTTGAATCATTTTTGGTAGAGTCCAAAAAATCAATTTTCTGATGAAAAACGATGACCCCGGACCAGTCGAACGTTGAAAAAATGGTCAATATTGATGAAATTTTAATATTTAATCTTTTGACTTTAAATGACGGTTGGATGTGAGTTATTACTTTTTCAACTAAAATAAGTGTGTTTAAAGTCATTTCTGTGCCTGAAATTGGTCGAAATTGAAGATTTTGAGTAAGCAAAACTCTGTAAAAATTGCAGTTTTGGTCACTGTGAGGGTTTAAAAAGTGGTTATTCAACATGAGGCCCGATCCAAATGACATTTTGAATCATTTTTGGTAGAGTCCAAAAAATCAATTTTCTGATGAAAAACGATGACCCCGGACCAGTCGAACGTTGAAAAAATGTTCAATATTGATGAAATTTTAACATTTAATCTTTTGACTTTAAATGACGGTTGGATGTGAGTTATTACTTTTTCAACTAAAATAAGTGTGTTTAAAGTCATTTCTGTGCCTGAAATTGGTCAAAATTGAAGATTTTGAGTAAGCAAAACTCTGTAAAAATGGCAATTTTGGTCACTGTGAGGGTTTAAAAAGTGGTTATTCAACATGAGGCCCGATCCAAATGACATTTTGAATCATTTTTGGTAGAGTCCAAAAAATCAATTTTCTGATGAAAAACGATGACCCCGGACCAGTCGAACGTTGAAAAAATGGTCAATATTGATGAAATTTTAACATTTAATCTTTTGACTTTAAATGACGGTTGGATGTGAGTTATTACTTTTTCAACTAAAATAAGTGTGTTTAAAGTCATTTCTGTGCCTGAAATTGGTCAAAATTGAAGATTTTGAGTAAGCAAAACTCTGTAAAAATGGCAGTTTTGGTCACTGTGAGGGTTTAAAAAGTGGTTATTCAACATGAGGCCTGATCCAAATGACATGTTGAATCATTTTTGGTAGAGTCCAAAAAATCAATTTTCTGATGAAAAACGATGACCCCGGACCAGTCGAACGTTGAAAAAATGGTCAATATTGATGAAATTTTAACATTTAATATTTTGACTTTAAATGACGGTTGGATGTGAGTTATTACTTTTTCAACTAAAATAAGTGTGTTTAAAGTCATTTCTGTGCCTGAAATTGGTCAAAATTGAAGATTTTGAGTAAGCAAAACTCAGTAAAAATGGCAGTTTTGGTCACTGTGAAGGTTTAAAAAGTGGTTATTCAACATGAGGCCCGATCCAAATGACATTTTGAATCATTTTTGGTAGAGTCCAAAAAATCAATTTTCTGATGAAAAACGATGACCCCGGACCAGTCGAACGTTGAAAAAATGGTCAATATTGATGAAATTTTAACATTTAATCTTTTGACTTTAAATGACGGTTGGATGTGAGTTATTACTTTTTCAACTAAAATAAGTGTGTTTAAAGTCATTTCTGTGCGTGAAATTGGTCAAAATTGAAGATTTTGAGTAAGCAAAACTCTGTAGAAAATGGCAATTTTGGTCACTGTGAGGGTTTAAAAAGTGGTTATTCAACATGAGGCCCGATCCAAATGACATTTTGAATCATTTTTGGTAGAGTCCAAAAAATCAATTTTCTGATGAAAAACGATGACCCCGGACCAGTCGAACGTTGAAAAAATGGTCAATATTGATGAAATTTTAACATTTAATATTTTGACTTTAAATGACGGTTGGATGTGAGTTATTACTTTTTCAACTAAAATAAGTGTGTTTAAAGTCATTTCTGTGCCTGAAATTGGTCAAAATTGAAGATTTTGAGTAAGCAAAACTCAGTAAAAATGGCAGTTTTGGTCACTGTGAAGGTTTAAAAAGTGGTTATTCAACATGAGGCCCGATCCAAATGACATTTTGAATCATTTTTGGTAGAGTCCAAAAAATCAATTTTCTGATGAAAAACGATGACCCCGGACCAGTCGAACGTTGAAAAAATGGTCAATATTGATGAAATTTTAACATTTAATCTTTTGACTTTAAATGACGGTTGGATGTGAGTTATTACTTTTTCAACTAAAATAAGTGTGTTTAAAGTCATTTCTGTGCCTGAAATTGGTCAAAATTGAAGATTTTGAGTAAGCAAAACTCTGTAAAAATGGCAGTTTTGGTCACTGTGAGGGTTTAAAAAGTGGTTATTCAACATGAGGCCTGATCCAAATGACATGTTGAATCATTTTTGGTAGAGTCCAAAAAATCCATTTTCTGATGAAAAACGATGACCCCGGACCAGTCGAACGTTGAAAAAATGGTCAATATTGATGAAATTTTAACATTTAATCTTTTGACTTTAAATGACGGTTGGATGTGAGTTATTACTTTTTCAACTAAAATAAGTGTGTTTAAAGTCATTTCTGTGCCTGAAATTGGTCAAAATTGAAGATTTTGAGTAAGCAAAACTCTGTAAAAATGGCAATTTTGGTCACTGTGAGGGTTTAAAAAGTGGTTATTCAACATGAGGCCCGATCCAAATGACATTTTGAATAATTTTTGGTAGAGTCCAAAAAATTAATTTTCTGATGAAAAACGATGACCCCGGACCAGTCGAACGTTGAAAAAATGGTCAATATTGATGAAATTTTAACATTTAATCTTTTGACTTTAAATGACGGTTGGATGTGAGTTATTACTTTTTCAACTAAAATAAGTGTGTTTAATGTCATTTCTGTGTGTGAAATTGGTCAAAATTGAAGATTTTGAGTAAGCAAAACTCTGTAGAAAATGGCAATTTTGGTCACTGTGAGGGTTTAAAAAGTGGTTATTCAACATGAGGCCCGATCCAAATGACATTTTGAATCATTTTTGGTAGAGTCCAAAAAATCAATTTTCTGATGAAAAATGATGACTCCGGACCAGTCGAATGTTGAAAAAATGGTCAATATTGATGAAATTTTAACATTTAATATTTTGACTTTAAATGACGGTTGGATGTGAGTTATTACTTTTTCAACTAAAATAAGTGTGTTTAAAGTCATTTCTGTGCCTGAAATTGGTCAAAATTGAAGATTTTGAGTAAGCAAAACTCTGTAAAAATGGCAATTTTGGTCACTGTGAGGGTTTAAAAAGTGGTTATTCAACATGAGGCCCGATCCAAATGACATTTTGAATCATTTTTGGTAGAGTCCAAAAAATCCATTTTCTGATGAAAAACGATGACCCCGGACCAGTCGAACGTTGAAAAAATGTTCAATATTGATGAAATTTTAACATTTAATCCTTTGACTTTAAATGACGGTTGGATGTGAGTTATTACTTTTTCAACTAAAATAAGTGTGTTTAAAGTCATTTCTGTGCCTGAAATTGGTCAAAATTGAAGATTTTGAGTAAGCAAAACTCTGTAAAAATGGCAGTTTTGGTCACTGTGAGGGTTTAAAAAGTGGTTATTCAACATGAGGCCTGATCCAAATGACATGTTGAATCATTTTTGGTAGAGTCCAAAAAATCCATTTTCTGATGAAAAACAATGACCCCGGACCAGTCGATCGTTGAAAAAAATGGTCAATATTGATGAAATTTTAACATTTAATCTTTTGACTTTAAATGACGGTTGGATGTGAGTTATTACTTTTTCAACTAAAATAAGTGTGTTTAAAGTCATTTCTGTGCCTGAAATTGGTCAAAATTGAAGATTTTGATAAGCAAAACTCTGTAAAAATGGCAGTTTTGGTCACTGTGAGGGTTTAAAAAGTGGTTATTCAACATGAGGCCCGATCCAAATGACATTTTGAATCATTTTTGGTAGAGTCCAAAAAATCAATTTTCTGATGAAAAACGATGACCCCGGACCAGTCGAACGTTGAAAAAATGTTCAATATTGATGAAATTTTAACATTTAATCTTTTGACTTTAAATGACGGTTGGATGTGAGTTATTACTTTTTCAACTAAAATAAGTGTGTTTAAAGTCATTTCTGTGCCTGAAATTGGTCAAAATTGAAGATTTTGAGTAAGCAAAACTCTGTAAAAATGGCAATTTTGGTCACTGTGAGGGTTTAAAAAGTGGTTATTCAACATGAGGCCCGATCCAAATGACATTTTGAATCATTTTTGGTAGAGTCCAAAAAATCAATTTTCTGATGAAAAACGATGACCCCGGACCAGTCGAACGTTGAAAAAATGGTCAATATTGATGAAATTTTAATATTTAATCTTTTGACTTTAAATGACGGTTGGATGTGAGTTATTACTTTTTCAACTAAAATAAGTGTGTTTAAAGTCATTTCTGTGCCTGAAATTGGTCGAAATTGAAGATTTTGAGTAAGCAAAACTCTGTAAAAATTGCAGTTTTGGTCACTGTGAGGGTTTAAAAAGTGGTTATTCAACATGAGGCCCGATCCAAATGACATTTTGAATCATTTTTGGTAGAGTCCAAAAAATCAATTTTCTGATGAAAAACGATGACCCCGGACCAGTCGAACGTTGAAAAAATGTTCAATATTGATGAAATTTTAACATTTAATCTTTTGACTTTAAATGACGGTTGGATGTGAGTTATTACTTTTTCAACTAAAATAAGTGTGTTTAAAGTCATTTCTGTGCCTGAAATTGGTCAAAATTGAAGATTTTGAGTAAGCAAAACTCTGTAAAAATGGCAATTTTGGTCACTGTGAGGGTTTAAAAAGTGGTTATTCAACATGAGGCCCGATCCAAATGACATTTTGAATCATTTTTGGTAGAGTCCAAAAAATCAATTTTCTGATGAAAAACGATGACCCCGGACCAGTCGAACGTTGAAAAAATGGTCAATATTGATGAAATTTTAACATTTAATCTTTTGACTTTAAATGACGGTTGGATGTGAGTTATTACTTTTTCAACTAAAATAAGTGTGTTTAAAGTCATTTCTGTGCCTGAAATTGGTCAAAATTGAAGATTTTGAGTAAGCAAAACTCTGTAAAAATGGCAGTTTTGGTCACTGTGAGGGTTTAAAAAGTGGTTATTCAACATGAGGCCTGATCCAAATGACATGTTGAATCATTTTTGGTAGAGTCCAAAAAATCAATTTTCTGATGAAAAACGATGACCCCGGACCAGTCGAACGTTGAAAAAATGGTCAATATTGATGAAATTTTAACATTTAATATTTTGACTTTAAATGACGGTTGGATGTGAGTTATTACTTTTTCAACTAAAATAAGTGTGTTTAAAGTCATTTCTGTGCCTGAAATTGGTCAAAATTGAAGATTTTGAGTAAGCAAAACTCAGTAAAAATGGCAGTTTTGGTCACTGTGAAGGTTTAAAAAGTGGTTATTCAACATGAGGCCCGATCCAAATGACATTTTGAATCATTTTTGGTAGAGTCCAAAAAATCAATTTTCTGATGAAAAACGATGACCCCGGACCAGTCGAACGTTGAAAAAATGGTCAATATTGATGAAATTTTAACATTTAATCTTTTGACTTTAAATGACGGTTGGATGTGAGTTATTACTTTTTCAACTAAAATAAGTGTGTTTAAAGTCATTTCTGTGCGTGAAATTGGTCAAAATTGAAGATTTTGAGTAAGCAAAACTCTGTAGAAAATGGCAATTTTGGTCACTGTGAGGGTTTAAAAAGTGGTTATTCAACATGAGGCCCGATCCAAATGACATTTTGAATCATTTTTGGTAGAGTCCAAAAAATCAATTTTCTGATGAAAAACGATGACCCCGGACCAGTCGAACGTTGAAAAAATGGTCAATATTGATGAAATTTTAACATTTAATATTTTGACTTTAAATGACGGTTGGATGTGAGTTATTACTTTTTCAACTAAAATAAGTGTGTTTAAAGTCATTTCTGTGCCTGAAATTGGTCAAAATTGAAGATTTTGAGTAAGCAAAACTCAGTAAAAATGGCAGTTTTGGTCACTGTGAAGGTTTAAAAAGTGGTTATTCAACATGAGGCCCGATCCAAATGACATTTTGAATCATTTTTGGTAGAGTCCAAAAAATCAATTTTCTGATGAAAAACGATGACCCCGGACCAGTCGAACGTTGAAAAAATGGTCAATATTGATGAAATTTTAACATTTAATCTTTTGACTTTAAATGACGGTTGGATGTGAGTTATTACTTTTTCAACTAAAATAAGTGTGTTTAAAGTCATTTCTGTGCCTGAAATTGGTCAAAATTGAAGATTTTGAGTAAGCAAAACTCTGTAAAAATGGCAGTTTTGGTCACTGTGAGGGTTTAAAAAGTGGTTATTCAACATGAGGCCTGATCCAAATGACATGTTGAATCATTTTTGGTAGAGTCCAAAAAATCCATTTTCTGATGAAAAACGATGACCCCGGACCAGTCGAACGTTGAAAAAATGGTCAATATTGATGAAATTTTAACATTTAATCTTTTGACTTTAAATGACGGTTGGATGTGAGTTATTACTTTTTCAACTAAAATAAGTGTGTTTAAAGTCATTTCTGTGCCTGAAATTGGTCAAAATTGAAGATTTTGAGTAAGCAAAACTCTGTAAAAATGGCAATTTTGGTCACTGTGAGGGTTTAAAAAGTGGTTATTCAACATGAGGCCCGATCCAAATGACATTTTGAATAATTTTTGGTAGAGTCCAAAAAATTAATTTTCTGATGAAAAACGATGACCCCGGACCAGTCGAACGTTGAAAAAATGGTCAATATTGATGAAATTTTAACATTTAATCTTTTGACTTTAAATGACGGTTGGATGTGAGTTATTACTTTTTCAACTAAAATAAGTGTGTTTAATGTCATTTCTGTGTGTGAAATTGGTCAAAATTGAAGATTTTGAGTAAGCAAAACTCTGTAGAAAATGGCAATTTTGGTCACTGTGAGGGTTTAAAAAGTGGTTATTCAACATGAGGCCCGATCCAAATGACATTTTGAATCATTTTTGGTAGAGTCCAAAAAATCAATTTTCTGATGAAAAATGATGACTCCGGACCAGTCGAATGTTGAAAAAATGGTCAATATTGATGAAATTTTAACATTTAATATTTTGACTTTAAATGACGGTTGGATGTGAGTTATTACTTTTTCAACTAAAATAAGTGTGTTTAAAGTCATTTCTGTGCCTGAAATTGGTCAAAATTGAAGATTTTGAGTAAGCAAAACTCTGTAAAAATGGCAATTTTGGTCACTGTGAGGGTTTAAAAAGTGGTTATTCAACATGAGGCCCGATCCAAATGACATTTTGAATCATTTTTGGTAGAGTCCAAAAAATCCATTTTCTGATGAAAAACGATGACCCCGGACCAGTCGAACGTTGAAAAAATGTTCAATATTGATGAAATTTTAACATTTAATCCTTTGACTTTAAATGACGGTTGGATGTGAGTTATTACTTTTTCAACTAAAATAAGTGTGTTTAAAGTCATTTCTGTGCCTGAAATTGGTCAAAATTGAAGATTTTGAGTAAGCAAAACTCTGTAAAAATGGCAGTTTTGGTCACTGTGAGGGTTTAAAAAGTGGTTATTCAACATGAGGCCTGATCCAAATGACATGTTGAATCATTTTTGGTAGAGTCCAAAAAATCCATTTTCTGATGAAAAACAATGACCCCGGACCAGTCGATCGTTGAAAAAAATGGTCAATATTGATGAAATTTTAACATTTAATCTTTTGACTTTAAATGACGGTTGGATGTGAGTTATTACTTTTTCAACTAAAATAAGTGTGTTTAAAGTCATTTCTGTGCCTGAAATTGGTCAAAATTGAAGATTTTGATAAGCAAAACTCTGTAAAAATGGCAGTTTTGGTCACTGTGAGGGTTTAAAAAGTGGTTATTCAACATGAGGCCCGATCCAAATGACATTTTGAATCATTTTTGGTAGAGTCCAAAAAATCAATTTTCTGATGAAAAACGATGACCCCGGACCAGTCGAACGTTGAAAAAATGTTCAATATTGATGAAATTTTAACATTTAATCTTTTGACTTTAAATGACGGTTGGATGTGAGTTATTACTTTTTCAACTAAAATAAGTGTGTTTAAAGTCATTTCTGTGCCTGAAATTGGTCAAAATTGAAGATTTTGAGTAAGCAAAACTCTGTAAAAATGGCAATTTTGGTCACTGTGAGGGTTTAAAAAGTGGTTATTCAACATGAGGCCCGATCCAAATGACATTTTGAATCATTTTTGGTAGAGTCCAAAAAATCAATTTTCTGATGAAAAACGATGACCCCGGACCAGTCGAACGTTGAAAAAATGGTCAATATTGATGAAATTTTAATATTTAATCTTTTGACTTTAAATGACGGTTGGATGTGAGTTATTACTTTTTCAACTAAAATAAGTGTGTTTAAAGTCATTTCTGTGCCTGAAATTGGTCGAAATTGAAGATTTTGAGTAAGCAAAACTCTGTAAAAATTGCAGTTTTGGTCACTGTGAGGGTTTAAAAAGTGGTTATTCAACATGAGGCCCGATCCAAATGACATTTTGAATCATTTTTGGTAGAGTCCAAAAAATCAATTTTCTGATGAAAAACGATGACCCCGGACCAGTCGAACGTTGAAAAAATGTTCAATATTGATGAAATTTTAACATTTAATCTTTTGACTTTAAATGACGGTTGGATGTGAGTTATTACTTTTTCAACTAAAATAAGTGTGTTTAAAGTCATTTCTGTGCCTGAAATTGGTCAAAATTGAAGATTTTGAGTAAGCAAAACTCTGTAAAAATGGCAATTTTGGTCACTGTGAGGGTTTAAAAAGTGGTTATTCAACATGAGGCCCGATCCAAATGACATTTTGAATCATTTTTGGTAGAGTCCAAAAAATCAATTTTCTGATGAAAAACGATGACCCCGGACCAGTCGAACGTTGAAAAAATGGTCAATATTGATGAAATTTTAACATTTAATCTTTTGACTTTAAATGACGGTTGGATGTGAGTTATTACTTTTTCAACTAAAATAAGTGTGTTTAAAGTCATTTCTGTGCCTGAAATTGGTCAAAATTGAAGATTTTGAGTAAGCAAAACTCTGTAAAAATGGCAGTTTTGGTCACTGTGAGGGTTTAAAAAGTGGTTATTCAACATGAGGCCTGATCCAAATGACATGTTGAATCATTTTTGGTAGAGTCCAAAAAATCAATTTTCTGATGAAAAACGATGACCCCGGACCAGTCGAACGTTGAAAAAATGGTCAATATTGATGAAATTTTAACATTTAATATTTTGACTTTAAATGACGGTTGGATGTGAGTTATTACTTTTTCAACTAAAATAAGTGTGTTTAAAGTCATTTCTGTGCCTGAAATTGGTCAAAATTGAAGATTTTGAGTAAGCAAAACTCAGTAAAAATGGCAGTTTTGGTCACTGTGAAGGTTTAAAAAGTGGTTATTCAACATGAGGCCCGATCCAAATGACATTTTGAATCATTTTTGGTAGAGTCCAAAAAATCAATTTTCTGATGAAAAACGATGACCCCGGACCAGTCGAACGTTGAAAAAATGGTCAATATTGATGAAATTTTAACATTTAATCTTTTGACTTTAAATGACGGTTGGATGTGAGTTATTACTTTTTCAACTAAAATAAGTGTGTTTAAAGTCATTTCTGTGCGTGAAATTGGTCAAAATTGAAGATTTTGAGTAAGCAAAACTCTGTAGAAAATGGCAATTTTGGTCACTGTGAGGGTTTAAAAAGTGGTTATTCAACATGAGGCCCGATCCAAATGACATTTTGAATCATTTTTGGTAGAGTCCAAAAAATCAATTTTCTGATGAAAAACGATGACCCCGGACCAGTCGAACGTTGAAAAAATGGTCAATATTGATGAAATTTTAACATTTAATATTTTGACTTTAAATGACGGTTGGATGTGAGTTATTACTTTTTCAACTAAAATAAGTGTGTTTAAAGTCATTTCTGTGCCTGAAATTGGTCAAAATTGAAGATTTTGAGTAAGCAAAACTCAGTAAAAATGGCAGTTTTGGTCACTGTGAAGGTTTAAAAAGTGGTTATTCAACATGAGGCCCGATCCAAATGACATTTTGAATCATTTTTGGTAGAGTCCAAAAAATCAATTTTCTGATGAAAAACGATGACCCCGGACCAGTCGAACGTTGAAAAAATGGTCAATATTGATGAAATTTTAACATTTAATCTTTTGACTTTAAATGACGGTTGGATGTGAGTTATTACTTTTTCAACTAAAATAAGTGTGTTTAAAGTCATTTCTGTGCCTGAAATTGGTCAAAATTGAAGATTTTGAGTAAGCAAAACTCTGTAAAAATGGCAGTTTTGGTCACTGTGAGGGTTTAAAAAGTGGTTATTCAACATGAGGCCTGATCCAAATGACATGTTGAATCATTTTTGGTAGAGTCCAAAAAATCCATTTTCTGATGAAAAACGATGACCCCGGACCAGTCGAACGTTGAAAAAATGGTCAATATTGATGAAATTTTAACATTTAATCTTTTGACTTTAAATGACGGTTGGATGTGAGTTATTACTTTTTCAACTAAAATAAGTGTGTTTAAAGTCATTTCTGTGCCTGAAATTGGTCAAAATTGAAGATTTTGAGTAAGCAAAACTCTGTAAAAATGGCAATTTTGGTCACTGTGAGGGTTTAAAAAGTGGTTATTCAACATGAGGCCCGATCCAAATGACATTTTGAATAATTTTTGGTAGAGTCCAAAAAATTAATTTTCTGATGAAAAACGATGACCCCGGACCAGTCGAACGTTGAAAAAATGGTCAATATTGATGAAATTTTAACATTTAATCTTTTGACTTTAAATGACGGTTGGATGTGAGTTATTACTTTTTCAACTAAAATAAGTGTGTTTAATGTCATTTCTGTGTGTGAAATTGGTCAAAATTGAAGATTTTGAGTAAGCAAAACTCTGTAGAAAATGGCAATTTTGGTCACTGTGAGGGTTTAAAAAGTGGTTATTCAACATGAGGCCCGATCCAAATGACATTTTGAATCATTTTTGGTAGAGTCCAAAAAATCAATTTTCTGATGAAAAATGATGACTCCGGACCAGTCGAATGTTGAAAAAATGGTCAATATTGATGAAATTTTAACATTTAATATTTTGACTTTAAATGACGGTTGGATGTGAGTTATTACTTTTTCAACTAAAATAAGTGTGTTTAAAGTCATTTCTGTGCCTGAAATTGGTCAAAATTGAAGATTTTGAGTAAGCAAAACTCTGTAAAAATGGCAATTTTGGTCACTGTGAGGGTTTAAAAAGTGGTTATTCAACATGAGGCCCGATCCAAATGACATTTTGAATCATTTTTGGTAGAGTCCAAAAAATCCATTTTCTGATGAAAAACGATGACCCCGGACCAGTCGAACGTTGAAAAAATGTTCAATATTGATGAAATTTTAACATTTAATCCTTTGACTTTAAATGACGGTTGGATGTGAGTTATTACTTTTTCAACTAAAATAAGTGTGTTTAAAGTCATTTCTGTGCCTGAAATTGGTCAAAATTGAAGATTTTGAGTAAGCAAAACTCTGTAAAAATGGCAGTTTTGGTCACTGTGAGGGTTTAAAAAGTGGTTATTCAACATGAGGCCTGATCCAAATGACATGTTGAATCATTTTTGGTAGAGTCCAAAAAATCCATTTTCTGATGAAAAACGATGACCCCGGACCAGTCGAACGTTGAAAAAATGGTCAATATTGATGAAATTTTAACATTTAATCCTGTGACTTTAAATGACGGTTGGATGTGAGTTATTACTTTTTCAACTAAAATAAGTGTGTTTAAAGTCATTTCTGTGCCTGAAATTGGTCAAAATTGAAGATTTTGAGTAAGCAAAACTCTGTAAAAATGGCAATTTTGGTCACTGTGAGGGTTTAAAAAGTGGTTATTCAACATGAGGCCCGATCCAAATGACATTTTGAATCATTTTTGGTAGAGTCCAAAAAATCAATTTTCTGATGAAAAACGATGACCCCGGACCAGTCGAACGTTGAAAAAATGGTCAATATTGATGAAATTTTAATATTTAATCTTTTGACTTTAAATGACGGTTGGATGTGAGTTATTACTTTTTCAACTAAAATAAGTGTGTTTAAAGTCATTTCTGTGCCTGAAATTGGTCAAAATTGAAGATTTTGAGAAAGCAAAACTCTGTAAAAATGGCAGTTTTGGTCACTGTGAGGGTTTAAAAAGTGGTTATTCAACATGAGGCCCGATCCAAATGAACATTTTGAATCATTTTTGGTAGAGTCCAAAAAATCAATTTTCTGATGAAAAACGATGACCCCGGACCAGTCGAACGTTGAAAAAATGGTCAATATTGATGAAATTTTAACATTTAATCTTTTGACTTTAAATGACGGTTGGATGTGAGTTATTACTTTTTCAACTAAAATAAGTGTGTTTAAAGTCATTTCTGTGCCTGAAATTGGTCAAAATTGAAGATTTTGAGTAAGCAAAACTCTGTAAAAATGGCAGTTTTGGTCACTGTGAGGGTTTAAAAAGTGGTTATTCAACATGAGGCCTGATCCAAATGACATGTTGAATCATTTTTGGTAGAGTCCAAAAAATCCATTTTCTGATGAAAAACGATGACCCCGGACCAGTCGAACGTTGAAAAAATGGTCAATATTGATGAAATTTTAACATTTAATCTTTTGACTTTAAATGACGGTTGGATGTGAGTTATTACTTTTTCAACTAAAATAAGTGTGTTTAAAGTCATTTCTGTGCCTGAAATTGGTCAAAATTGAAGATTTTGAGTAAGCAAAACTCTGTAAAAATGGCAGTTTTGGTCACTGTGAGGGTTTAAAAAGTGGTTATTCAAAATGAGGCCTGATCCAAATGACATGTTGAATCATTTTTGGTAGAGTCCAAAAAATCCATTTTCTGATGAAAAACGATGACCCCGGACCAGTCGAACGTTGAAAAAATGGTCAATATTGATGAAATTTTAACATTTAATCTTTTGACTTTAAATGACGGTTGGATGTGAGTTATTACTTTTTCAACTAAAATAAGTGTGTTTAAAGTCATTTCTGTGCCTGAAATTGGTCAAAATTGAAGATTTTGAGTAAGCAAAACTCTGTAAAAATGGCAGTTTTGGTCACTGTGAGGGTTTAAAAAGTGGTTATTCAACATGAGGCCCGATCCAAATGACATTTTGAATCATTTTTGGTAGAGTCCAAAAAATCAATTTTCTGATGAAAAACGATGACCCCGGACAAGTCCAACATTCATAAAATGGTCAATATTGATGAAATTTTAACATTTAATCTTTTGACTTTAAATGACGGTTGGATGTGAGTTATTACTTTTTCAACTAAAATAAGTGTGTTTAAAGTCATTTCTGTGCCTGAAATTGGTCAAAATTGAAGATTTTGAGTAAGCAAAACTCTGTAAAAATGGCAATTTTGGTCACTGTGAGGGTTTAAAAAGTGGTTATTCAACATGAGGCCCGATCCACATGACATTTTGAATCATTTTTGGTAGAGTCCAAAAAATCCATTTTCTGATGAAAAACGATGACCCCGGACCAGTCGAACGTTGAAAAAATGGTCAATATTGATGAAATTTTAACATTTAATCTTTTGACTTTAAATGACGGTTGGATGTGAGTTATTACTTTTTCAACTAAAATAAGTGTGTTTAAAGTCATTTCTGTGCCTGAAATTGGTCAAAATTGAAGATTTTGAGTAAGCAAAACTCTGTAAAAATTGCAGTTTTGGTCACTGTGAGGGTTTAAAAAGTGGTTATTCAACATGAGGCCCGATCCAAATGACATTTTGAATCATTTTTGGTAGAGTCCAAAAAATCAATTTTCTGATGAAAAACGATGACCCCGGACCAGTCGAACGTTGAAAAAATGTTCAATATTGATGAAATTTTAACATTTAATCCTTTGACTTTAAATGACGGTTGGATGTGAGTTATTACTTTTTCAACTAAAATAAGTGTGTTTAAAGTCATTTCTGTGCCTGAAATTGGTCAAAATTGAAGATTTTGAGTAAGCAAAACTCTGTAAAAATGGCAGTTTTGGTCACTGTGAGGGTTTAAAAAGTGGTTATTCAACATGAGGCCTGATCCAAATGACATGTTGAATCATTTTTGGTAGAGTCCAAAAAATCCATTTTCTGATGAAAAACGATCACCCCGGACCAGTCGATCGTTGAAAAAATGGTCAATATTGATGAAATTTTAACATTTAATCTTTTGACTTTAAATGACGGTTGGATGTGAGTTATTACTTTTTCAACTAAAATAAGTGTGTTTAAAGTCATTTCTGTGCCTGAAATTGGTCAAAATTGAAGATTTTGATAAGCAAAACTCTGTAAAAATGGCAGTTTTGGTCACTGTGAGGGTTTAAAAAGTGGTTATTCAACATGAGGCCCGATCCAAATGACATTTTGAATCATTTTTGGTAGAGTCCAAAAAATCAATTTTCTGATGAAAAACGATGACCCCGGACCAGTCGAACGTTGAAAAAATGTTCAATATTGATGAAATTTTAACATTTAATCTTTTGACTTTAAATGACGGTTGGATGTGAGTTATTACTTTTTCAACTAAAATAAGTGTGTTTAAAGTCATTTCTGTGCCTGAAATTGGTCAAAATTGAAGATTTTGAGAAAGCAAAACTCTGTAAAAATGGCAGTTTTGGTCACTGTGAGGGTTTAAAAAGTGGTTATTCAACATGAGGCCCGATCCAAATGAACATTTTGAATCATTTTTGGTAGAGTCCAAAAAATCAATTTTCTGATGAAAAACGATGACCCCGGACCAGTCGAACGTTGAAAAAATGGTCAATATTGATGAAATTTTAACATTTAATCTTTTGACTTTAAATGACGGTTGGATGTGAGTTATTACTTTTTCAACTAAAATAAGTGTGTTTAAAGTCATTTCTGTGCCTGAAATTGGTCAAAATTGAAGATTTTGAGTAAGCAAAACTCTGTAAAAATGGCAGTTTTGGTCACTGTGAGGGTTTAAAAAGTGGTTATTCAACATGAGGCCTGATCCAAATGACATGTTGAATCATTTTTGGTAGAGTCCAAAAAATCCATTTTCTGATGAAAAACGATGACCCCGGACCAGTCGAACGTTGAAAAAATGGTCAATATTGATGAAATTTTAACATTTAATCTTTTGACTTTAAATGACGGTTGGATGTGAGTTATTACTTTTTCAACTAAAATAAGTGTGTTTAAAGTCATTTCTGTGCCTGAAATTGGTCAAAATTGAAGATTTTGAGTAAGCAAAACTCTGTAAAAATGGCAATTTTGGTCACTGTGAGGGTTTAAAAAGTGGTTATTCAACATGAGGCCCGATCCAAATGACATTTTGAATAATTTTTGGTAGAGTCCAAAAAATTAATTTTCTGATGAAAAACGATGACCCCGGACCAGTCGAACGTTGAAAAAATGGTCAATATTGATGAAATTTTAACATTTAATCTTTTGACTTTAAATGACGGTTGGATGTGAGTTATTACTTTTTCAACTAAAATAAGTGTGTTTAATGTCATTTCTGTGTGTGAAATTGGTCAAAATTGAAGATTTTGAGTAAGCAAAACTCTGTAGAAAATGGCAATTTTGGTCACTGTGAGGGTTTAAAAAGTGGTTATTCAACATGAGGCCCGATCCACATGACATTTTGAATCATTTTTGGTAGAGTCCAAAAAATCCATTTTCTGATGAAAAACGATGACCCCGGACCAGTCGAACGTTGAAAAAATGGTCAATATTGATGAAATTTTAACATTTAATCTTTTGACTTTAAATGACGGTTGGATGTGAGTTATTACTTTTTCAACTAAAATAAGTGTGTTTAAAGTCATTTCTGTGCCTGAAATTGGTCAAAATTGAAGATTTTGAGTAAGCAAAACTCTGTAAAAATTGCAGTTTTGGTCACTGTGAGGGTTTAAAAAGTGGTTATTCAACATGAGGCCCGATCCAAATGACATTTTGAATCATTTTTGGTAGAGTCCAAAAAATCAATTTTCTGATGAAAAACGATGACCCCGGACCAGTCGAACGTTGAAAAAATGTTCAATATTGATGAAATTTTAACATTTAATCCTTTGACTTTAAATGACGGTTGGATGTGAGTTATTACTTTTTCAACTAAAATAAGTGTGTTTAAAGTCATTTCTGTGCCTGAAATTGGTCAAAATTGAAGATTTTGAGTAAGCAAAACTCTGTAAAAATGGCAGTTTTGGTCACTGTGAGGGTTTAAAAAGTGGTTATTCAACATGAGGCCTGATCCAAATGACATGTTGAATCATTTTTGGTAGAGTCCAAAAAATCCATTTTCTGATGAAAAACGATCACCCCGGACCAGTCGATCGTTGAAAAAATGGTCAATATTGATGAAATTTTAACATTTAATCTTTTGACTTTAAATGACGGTTGGATGTGAGTTATTACTTTTTCAACTAAAATAAGTGTGTTTAAAGTCATTTCTGTGCCTGAAATTGGTCAAAATTGAAGATTTTGATAAGCAAAACTCTGTAAAAATGGCAGTTTTGGTCACTGTGAGGGTTTAAAAAGTGGTTATTCAACATGAGGCCCGATCCAAATGACATTTTGAATCATTTTTGGTAGAGTCCAAAAAATCAATTTTCTGATGAAAAACGATGACCCCGGACCAGTCGAACGTTGAAAAAATGTTCAATATTGATGAAATTTTAACATTTAATCTTTTGACTTTAAATGACGGTTGGATGTGAGTTATTACTTTTTCAACTAAAATAAGTGTGTTTAAAGTCATTTCTGTGCCTGAAATTGGTCAAAATTGAAGATTTTGAGAAAGCAAAACTCTGTAAAAATGGCAGTTTTGGTCACTGTGAGGGTTTAAAAAGTGGTTATTCAACATGAGGCCCGATCCAAATGAACATTTTGAATCATTTTTGGTAGAGTCCAAAAAATCAATTTTCTGATGAAAAACGATGACCCCGGACCAGTCGAACGTTGAAAAAATGGTCAATATTGATGAAATTTTAACATTTAATCTTTTGACTTTAAATGACGGTTGGATGTGAGTTATTACTTTTTCAACTAAAATAAGTGTGTTTAAAGTCATTTCTGTGCCTGAAATTGGTCAAAATTGAAGATTTTGAGTAAGCAAAACTCTGTAAAAATGGCAGTTTTGGTCACTGTGAGGGTTTAAAAAGTGGTTATTCAACATGAGGCCTGATCCAAATGACATGTTGAATCATTTTTGGTAGAGTCCAAAAAATCCATTTTCTGATGAAAAACGATGACCCCGGACCAGTCGAACGTTGAAAAAATGGTCAATATTGATGAAATTTTAACATTTAATCTTTTGACTTTAAATGACGGTTGGATGTGAGTTATTACTTTTTCAACTAAAATAAGTGTGTTTAAAGTCATTTCTGTGCCTGAAATTGGTCAAAATTGAAGATTTTGAGTAAGCAAAACTCTGTAAAAATGGCAATTTTGGTCACTGTGAGGGTTTAAAAAGTGGTTATTCAACATGAGGCCCGATCCAAATGACATTTTGAATAATTTTTGGTAGAGTCCAAAAAATTAATTTTCTGATGAAAAACGATGACCCCGGACCAGTCGAACGTTGAAAAAATGGTCAATATTGATGAAATTTTAACATTTAATCTTTTGACTTTAAATGACGGTTGGATGTGAGTTATTACTTTTTCAACTAAAATAAGTGTGTTTAATGTCATTTCTGTGTGTGAAATTGGTCAAAATTGAAGATTTTGAGTAAGCAAAACTCTGTAGAAAATGGCAATTTTGGTCACTGTGAGGGTTTAAAAAGTGGTTATTCAACATGAGGCCCGATCCAAATGACATTTTGAATCATTTTTGGTAGAGTCCAAAAAATCAATTTTCTGATGAAAAACGATGACCCCGGATCAGTCGAACGTTGAAAAAATGGTCAATATTGATGAAATTTTAATATTTAATCTTTTGACTTTAAATGACGGTTGGATGTGAGTTATTACTTTTTCAACTAAAATAAGTGTGTTTAAAGTCATTTCTGTGCCTGAAATTGGTCGAAATTGAAGATTGTGAGTAAGCAAAACTCTGTAAAAATTGCAGTTTTGGTCACTGTGAGGGTTTAAAAAGTGGTTATTCAACATGAGGCCCGATCCAAATGACATTTTGAATCATTTTTGGTAGAGTCCAAAAAATCAATTTTCTGATGAAAAACGATGACCCCGGACCAGTCGAACGTTGAAAAAATGTTCAATATTGATGAAATTTTAACATTTAATCTTTTGACTTTAAATGACGGTTGGATGTGAGTTATTACTTTTTCAACTAAAATAAGTGTGTTTAAAGTCATTTCTGTGCCTGAAATTGGTCAAAATTGAAGATTTTGAGTAAGCAAAACTCTGTAAAAATGGCAATTTTGGTCACTGTGAGGGTTTAAAAAGTGGTTATTCAACATGAGGCCCGATCCAAATGACATTTTGAATCATTTTTGGTAGAGTCCAAAAAATCAATTTTCTGATGAAAAACGATGACCCCGGACCAGTCGAACGTTGAAAAAATGGTCAATATTGATGAAATTTTAACATTTAATCTTTTGACTTTAAATGACGGTTGGATGTGAGTTATTACTTTTTCAACTAAAATAAGTGTGTTTAAAGTCATTTCTGTGCCTGAAATTGGTCAAAATTGAAGATTTTGAGTAAGCAAAACTCTGTAAAAATGGCAGTTTTGGTCACTGTGAGGGTTTAAAAAGTGGTTATTCAACATGAGGCCTGATCCAAATGACATGTTGAATCATTTTTGGTAGAGTCCAAAAAATCCATTTTCTGATGAAAAACGATGACCCCGGACCAGTCGAACGTTGAAAAAATGGTCAATATTGATGAAATTTTAACATTTAATCTTTTGACTTTAAATGACGGTTGGATGTGAGTTATTACTTTTTCAACTAAAATAAGTGTGTTTAAAGTCATTTCTGTGCGTGAAATTGGTCAAAATTGAAGATTTTGAGTAAGCAAAACTCTGTAGAAAATGGCAATTTTGGTCACTGTGAGGGTTTAAAAAGTGGTTATTCAACATGAGGCCCGATCCAAATGACATTTTGAATCATTTTTGGTAGAGTCCAAAAAATCAATTTTCTGATGAAAAACGATGACCCCGGACCAGTCGAACGTTGAAAAAATGGTCAATATTGATGAAATTTTAACATTTAATATTTTGACTTTAAATGACGGTTGGATGTGAGTTATTACTTTTTCAACTAAAATAAGTGTGTTTAAAGTCATTTCTGTGCCTGAAATTGGTCAAAATTGAAGATTTTGAGTAAGCAAAACTCAGTAAAAATGGCAGTTTTGGTCACTGTGAAGGTTTAAAAAGTGGTTATTCAACATGAGGCCCGATCCAAATGACATTTTGAATCATTTTTGGTAGAGTCCAAAAAATCAATTTTCTGATGAAAAACGATGACCCCGGACCAGTCGAACGTTGAAAAAATGGTCAATATTGATGAAATTTTAACATTTAATCCTGTGACTTTAAATGACGGTTGGATGTGAGTTATTACTTTTTCAACTAAAATAAGTGTGTTTAAAGTCATTTCTGTGCCTGAAATTGGTCAAAATTGAAGATTTTGAGTAAGCAAAACTCTGTAAAAATGGCAATTTTGGTCACTGTGAGGGTTTAAAAAGTGGTTATTCAACATGAGGCCCGATCCAAATGACATTTTGAATCATTTTTGGTAGAGTCCAAAAAATCAATTTTCTGATGAAAAACGATGACCCCGGACCAGTCGAACGTTGAAAAAATGGTCAATATTGATGAAATTTTAATATTTAATCTTTTGACTTTAAATGACGGTTGGATGTGAGTTATTACTTTTTCAACTAAAATAAGTGTGTTTAAAGTCATTTCTGTGCCTGAAATTGGTCAAAATTGAAGATTTTGAGAAAGCAAAACTCTGTAAAAATGGCAGTTTTGGTCACTGTGAGGGTTTAAAAAGTGGTTATTCAACATGAGGCCCGATCCAAATGAACATTTTGAATCATTTTTGGTAGAGTCCAAAAAATCAATTTTCTGATGAAAAACGATGACCCCGGACCAGTCGAACGTTGAAAAAATGGTCAATATTGATGAAATTTTAACATTTAATCTTTTGACTTTAAATGACGGTTGGATGTGAGTTATTACTTTTTCAACTAAAATAAGTGTGTTTAAAGTCATTTCTGTGCCTGAAATTGGTCAAAATTGAAGATTTTGAGTAAGCAAAACTCTGTAAAAATGGCAGTTTTGGTCACTGTGAGGGTTTAAAAAGTGGTTATTCAACATGAGGCCTGATCCAAATGACATGTTGAATCATTTTTGGTAGAGTCCAAAAAATCCATTTTCTGATGAAAAACGATGACCCCGGACCAGTCGAACGTTGAAAAAATGGTCAATATTGATGAAATTTTAACATTTAATCTTTTGACTTTAAATGACGGTTGGATGTGAGTTATTACTTTTTCAACTAAAATAAGTGTGTTTAAAGTCATTTCTGTGCCTGAAATTGGTCAAAATTGAAGATTTTGAGTAAGCAAAACTCTGTAAAAATGGCAGTTTTGGTCACTGTGAGGGTTTAAAAAGTGGTTATTCAAAATGAGGCCTGATCCAAATGACATGTTGAATCATTTTTGGTAGAGTCCAAAAAATCCATTTTCTGATGAAAAACGATGACCCCGGACCAGTCGAACGTTGAAAAAATGGTCAATATTGATGAAATTTTAACATTTAATCTTTTGACTTTAAATGACGGTTGGATGTGAGTTATTACTTTTTCAACTAAAATAAGTGTGTTTAAAGTCATTTCTGTGCCTGAAATTGGTCAAAATTGAAGATTTTGAGTAAGCAAAACTCTGTAAAAATGGCAGTTTTGGTCACTGTGAGGGTTTAAAAAGTGGTTATTCAACATGAGGCCCGATCCAAATGACATTTTGAATCATTTTTGGTAGAGTCCAAAAAATCAATTTTCTGATGAAAAACGATGACCCCGGACAAGTCCAACATTCATAAAATGGTCAATATTGATGAAATTTTAACATTTAATCTTTTGACTTTAAATGACGGTTGGATGTGAGTTATTACTTTTTCAACTAAAATAAGTGTGTTTAAAGTCATTTCTGTGCCTGAAATTGGTCAAAATTGAAGATTTTGAGTAAGCAAAACTCTGTAAAAATGGCAATTTTGGTCACTGTGAGGGTTTAAAAAGTGGTTATTCAACATGAGGCCCGATCCACATGACATTTTGAATCATTTTTGGTAGAGTCCAAAAAATCCATTTTCTGATGAAAAACGATGACCCCGGACCAGTCGAACGTTGAAAAAATGGTCAATATTGATGAAATTTTAACATTTAATCTTTTGACTTTAAATGACGGTTGGATGTGAGTTATTACTTTTTCAACTAAAATAAGTGTGTTTAAAGTCATTTCTGTGCCTGAAATTGGTCAAAATTGAAGATTTTGAGTAAGCAAAACTCTGTAAAAATTGCAGTTTTGGTCACTGTGAGGGTTTAAAAAGTGGTTATTCAACATGAGGCCCGATCCAAATGACATTTTGAATCATTTTTGGTAGAGTCCAAAAAATCAATTTTCTGATGAAAAACGATGACCCCGGACCAGTCGAACGTTGAAAAAATGTTCAATATTGATGAAATTTTAACATTTAATCCTTTGACTTTAAATGACGGTTGGATGTGAGTTATTACTTTTTCAACTAAAATAAGTGTGTTTAAAGTCATTTCTGTGCCTGAAATTGGTCAAAATTGAAGATTTTGAGTAAGCAAAACTCTGTAAAAATGGCAGTTTTGGTCACTGTGAGGGTTTAAAAAGTGGTTATTCAACATGAGGCCTGATCCAAATGACATGTTGAATCATTTTTGGTAGAGTCCAAAAAATCCATTTTCTGATGAAAAACGATCACCCCGGACCAGTCGATCGTTGAAAAAATGGTCAATATTGATGAAATTTTAACATTTAATCTTTTGACTTTAAATGACGGTTGGATGTGAGTTATTACTTTTTCAACTAAAATAAGTGTGTTTAAAGTCATTTCTGTGCCTGAAATTGGTCAAAATTGAAGATTTTGATAAGCAAAACTCTGTAAAAATGGCAGTTTTGGTCACTGTGAGGGTTTAAAAAGTGGTTATTCAACATGAGGCCCGATCCAAATGACATTTTGAATCATTTTTGGTAGAGTCCAAAAAATCAATTTTCTGATGAAAAACGATGACCCCGGACCAGTCGAACGTTGAAAAAATGTTCAATATTGATGAAATTTTAACATTTAATCTTTTGACTTTAAATGACGGTTGGATGTGAGTTATTACTTTTTCAACTAAAATAAGTGTGTTTAAAGTCATTTCTGTGCCTGAAATTGGTCAAAATTGAAGATTTTGAGAAAGCAAAACTCTGTAAAAATGGCAGTTTTGGTCACTGTGAGGGTTTAAAAAGTGGTTATTCAACATGAGGCCCGATCCAAATGAACATTTTGAATCATTTTTGGTAGAGTCCAAAAAATCAATTTTCTGATGAAAAACGATGACCCCGGACCAGTCGAACGTTGAAAAAATGGTCAATATTGATGAAATTTTAACATTTAATCTTTTGACTTTAAATGACGGTTGGATGTGAGTTATTACTTTTTCAACTAAAATAAGTGTGTTTAAAGTCATTTCTGTGCCTGAAATTGGTCAAAATTGAAGATTTTGAGTAAGCAAAACTCTGTAAAAATGGCAGTTTTGGTCACTGTGAGGGTTTAAAAAGTGGTTATTCAACATGAGGCCTGATCCAAATGACATGTTGAATCATTTTTGGTAGAGTCCAAAAAATCCATTTTCTGATGAAAAACGATGACCCCGGACCAGTCGAACGTTGAAAAAATGGTCAATATTGATGAAATTTTAACATTTAATCTTTTGACTTTAAATGACGGTTGGATGTGAGTTATTACTTTTTCAACTAAAATAAGTGTGTTTAAAGTCATTTCTGTGCCTGAAATTGGTCAAAATTGAAGATTTTGAGTAAGCAAAACTCTGTAAAAATGGCAATTTTGGTCACTGTGAGGGTTTAAAAAGTGGTTATTCAACATGAGGCCCGATCCAAATGACATTTTGAATAATTTTTGGTAGAGTCCAAAAAATTAATTTTCTGATGAAAAACGATGACCCCGGACCAGTCGAACGTTGAAAAAATGGTCAATATTGATGAAATTTTAACATTTAATCTTTTGACTTTAAATGACGGTTGGATGTGAGTTATTACTTTTTCAACTAAAATAAGTGTGTTTAATGTCATTTCTGTGTGTGAAATTGGTCAAAATTGAAGATTTTGAGTAAGCAAAACTCTGTAGAAAATGGCAATTTTGGTCACTGTGAGGGTTTAAAAAGTGGTTATTCAACATGAGGCCCGATCCAAATGACATTTTGAATCATTTTTGGTAGAGTCCAAAAAATCAATTTTCTGATGAAAAACGATGACCCCGGATCAGTCGAACGTTGAAAAAATGGTCAATATTGATGAAATTTTAATATTTAATCTTTTGACTTTAAATGACGGTTGGATGTGAGTTATTACTTTTTCAACTAAAATAAGTGTGTTTAAAGTCATTTCTGTGCCTGAAATTGGTCGAAATTGAAGATTGTGAGTAAGCAAAACTCTGTAAAAATTGCAGTTTTGGTCACTGTGAGGGTTTAAAAAGTGGTTATTCAACATGAGGCCCGATCCAAATGACATTTTGAATCATTTTTGGTAGAGTCCAAAAAATCAATTTTCTGATGAAAAACGATGACCCCGGACCAGTCGAACGTTGAAAAAATGTTCAATATTGATGAAATTTTAACATTTAATCTTTTGACTTTAAATGACGGTTGGATGTGAGTTATTACTTTTTCAACTAAAATAAGTGTGTTTAAAGTCATTTCTGTGCCTGAAATTGGTCAAAATTGAAGATTTTGAGTAAGCAAAACTCTGTAAAAATGGCAATTTTGGTCACTGTGAGGGTTTAAAAAGTGGTTATTCAACATGAGGCCCGATCCAAATGACATTTTGAATCATTTTTGGTAGAGTCCAAAAAATCAATTTTCTGATGAAAAACGATGACCCCGGACCAGTCGAACGTTGAAAAAATGGTCAATATTGATGAAATTTTAACATTTAATCTTTTGACTTTAAATGACGGTTGGATGTGAGTTATTACTTTTTCAACTAAAATAAGTGTGTTTAAAGTCATTTCTGTGCCTGAAATTGGTCAAAATTGAAGATTTTGAGTAAGCAAAACTCTGTAAAAATGGCAGTTTTGGTCACTGTGAGGGTTTAAAAAGTGGTTATTCAACATGAGGCCTGATCCAAATGACATGTTGAATCATTTTTGGTAGAGTCCAAAAAATCCATTTTCTGATGAAAAACGATGACCCCGGACCAGTCGAACGTTGAAAAAATGGTCAATATTGATGAAATTTTAACATTTAATCTTTTGACTTTAAATGACGGTTGGATGTGAGTTATTACTTTTTCAACTAAAATAAGTGTGTTTAAAGTCATTTCTGTGCGTGAAATTGGTCAAAATTGAAGATTTTGAGTAAGCAAAACTCTGTAGAAAATGGCAATTTTGGTCACTGTGAGGGTTTAAAAAGTGGTTATTCAACATGAGGCCCGATCCAAATGACATTTTGAATCATTTTTGGTAGAGTCCAAAAAATCAATTTTCTGATGAAAAACGATGACCCCGGACCAGTCGAACGTTGAAAAAATGGTCAATATTGATGAAATTTTAACATTTAATATTTTGACTTTAAATGACGGTTGGATGTGAGTTATTACTTTTTCAACTAAAATAAGTGTGTTTAAAGTCATTTCTGTGCCTGAAATTGGTCAAAATTGAAGATTTTGAGTAAGCAAAACTCAGTAAAAATGGCAGTTTTGGTCACTGTGAAGGTTTAAAAAGTGGTTATTCAACATGAGGCCCGATCCAAATGACATTTTGAATCATTTTTGGTAGAGTCCAAAAAATCAATTTTCTGATGAAAAACGATGACCCCGGACCAGTCGAACGTTGAAAAAATGGTCAATATTGATGAAATTTTAACATTTAATCCTGTGACTTTAAATGACGGTTGGATGTGAGTTATTACTTTTTCAACTAAAATAAGTGTGTTTAAAGTCATTTCTGTGCCTGAAATTGGTCAAAATTGAAGATTTTGAGTAAGCAAAACTCTGTAAAAATGGCAATTTTGGTCACTGTGAGGGTTTAAAAAGTGGTTATTCAACATGAGGCCCGATCCAAATGACATTTTGAATCATTTTTGGTAGAGTCCAAAAAATCAATTTTCTGATGAAAAACGATGACCCCGGACCAGTCGAACGTTGAAAAAATGGTCAATATTGATGAAATTTTAATATTTAATCTTTTGACTTTAAATGACGGTTGGATGTGAGTTATTACTTTTTCAACTAAAATAAGTGTGTTTAAAGTCATTTCTGTGCCTGAAATTGGTCAAAATTGAAGATTTTGAGAAAGCAAAACTCTGTAAAAATGGCAGTTTTGGTCACTGTGAGGGTTTAAAAAGTGGTTATTCAACATGAGGCCCGATCCAAATGAACATTTTGAATCATTTTTGGTAGAGTCCAAAAAATCAATTTTCTGATGAAAAACGATGACCCCGGACCAGTCGAACGTTGAAAAAATGGTCAATATTGATGAAATTTTAACATTTAATCTTTTGACTTTAAATGACGGTTGGATGTGAGTTATTACTTTTTCAACTAAAATAAGTGTGTTTAAAGTCATTTCTGTGCCTGAAATTGGTCAAAATTGAAGATTTTGAGTAAGCAAAACTCTGTAAAAATGGCAGTTTTGGTCACTGTGAGGGTTTAAAAAGTGGTTATTCAACATGAGGCCTGATCCAAATGACATGTTGAATCATTTTTGGTAGAGTCCAAAAAATCCATTTTCTGATGAAAAACGATGACCCCGGACCAGTCGAACGTTGAAAAAATGGTCAATATTGATGAAATTTTAACATTTAATCTTTTGACTTTAAATGACGGTTGGATGTGAGTTATTACTTTTTCAACTAAAATAAGTGTGTTTAAAGTCATTTCTGTGCCTGAAATTGGTCAAAATTGAAGATTTTGAGTAAGCAAAACTCTGTAAAAATGGCAATTTTGGTCACTGTGAGGGTTTAAAAAGTGGTTATTCAACATGAGGCCCGATCCAAATGACATTTTGAATAATTTTTGGTAGAGTCCAAAAAATTAATTTTCTGATGAAAAACGATGACCCCGGACCAGTCGAACGTTGAAAAAATGGTCAATATTGATGAAATTTTAACATTTAATCTTTTGACTTTAAATGACGGTTGGATGTGAGTTATTACTTTTTCAACTAAAATAAGTGTGTTTAATGTCATTTCTGTGTGTGAAATTGGTCAAAATTGAAGATTTTGAGTAAGCAAAACTCTGTAGAAAATGGCAATTTTGGTCACTGTGAGGGTTTAAAAAGTGGTTATTCAACATGAGGCCCGATCCAAATGACATTTTGAATCATTTTTGGTAGAGTCCAAAAAATCAATTTTCTGATGAAAAATGATGACTCCGGACCAGTCGAATGTTGAAAAAATGGTCAATATTGATGAAATTTTAACATTTAATATTTTGACTTTAAATGACGGTTGGATGTGAGTTATTACTTTTTCAACTAAAATAAGTGTGTTTAAAGTCATTTCTGTGCCTGAAATTGGTCAAAATTGAAGATTTTGAGTAAGCAAAACTCAGTAAAAATGGCAGTTTTGGTCACTGTGAAGGTTTAAAAAGTGGTTATTCAACATGAGGCCCGATCCAAATGACATTTTGAATCATTTTTGGTAGAGTCCAAAAAATAAATTTTCTGATGAAAAACGATGACCCCGGACCAGTCGAACGTTGAAAAAATGTTCAATATTGATGAAATTTTAACATTTAATCTTTTGACTTTAAATGACGGTTGGATGTGAGTTATTACTTTTTCAACTAAAATAAGTGTGTTTAAAGTCATTTCTGTGCCTGAAATTGGTCAAAATTGAAGATTTTGAGTAAGCAAAACTCTGTAAAAATGGCAGTTTTGGTCACTGTGAGGGTTTAAAAAGTGGTTATTCAACATGAGGCCCGATCCAAATGACATTTTGAATCATTTTTGGTAGAGTCCAAAAAATCAATTTTCTGATGAAAAACGATGACCCCGGACCAGTCGAACGTTGAAAAAATGGTCAATATTGATGAAATTTTAACATTTAATCTTTTGACTTTAAATGACGGTTGGATGTGAGTTATTACTTTTTCAACTAAAATAAGTGTGTTTAAAGTCATTTCTGTGCCTGAAATTGGTCAAAATTGAAGATTTTGAGTAAGCAAAACTCTGTAAAAATGGCAATTTTGGTCACTGTGAGGGTTTAAAAAGTGGTTATTCAACATGAGGCCCGATCCAAATGACATTTTGAATCATTTTTGGTAGAGTCCAAAAAATCCATTTTCTGATGAAAAACGATGACCCCGGACCAGTCGAACGTTGAAAAAATGGTCAATATTGATGAAATTTTAACATTTAATCTTTTGACTTTAAATGACGGTTGGATGTGAGTTATTACTTTTTCAACTAAAATAAGTGTGTTTAAAGTCATTTCTGTGCCTGAAATTGGTCAAAATTGAAGATTTTGAGAAAGCAAAACTCTGTAAAAATGGCAGTTTTGGTCACTGTGAGGGTTTAAAAAGTGGTTATTCAACATGAGGCCCGATCCAAATGACATTTTGAATCATTTTTGGTAGAGTCCAAAAAATCAATTTTCTGATGAAAAACGATGACCCCGGACCAGTCGAACGTTGAAAAAATGGTCAATATTGATGAAATTTTAACATTTAATCTTTTGACTTTAAATGACGGTTGGATGTGAGTTATTACTTTTTCAACTAAAATAAGTGTGTTTAAAGTCATTTCTGTGCCTGAAATTGGTCAAAATTGAAGATTTTGAGTAAGCAAAACTCTGTAAAAATGGCAGTTTTGGTCACTGTGAGGGTTTAAAAAGTGGTTATTCAACATGAGGCCTGATCCAAATGACATGTTGAATCATTTTTGGTAGAGTCCAAAAAATCCATTTTCTGATGAAAAACGATGACCCCGGACCAGTCGAACGTTGAAAAAATGGTCAATATTGATGAAATTTTAACATTTAATCTTTTGACTTTAAATGACGGTTGGATGTGAGTTATTACTTTTTCAACTAAAATAAGTGTGTTTAAAGTCATTTCTGTGCCTGAAATTGGTCAAAATTGAAGATTTTGAGTAAGCAAAACTCTGTAAAAATGGCAATTTTGGTCACTGTGAGGGTTTAAAAAGTGGTTATTCAACATGAGGCCCGATCCAAATGACATTTTGAATAATTTTTGGTAGAGTCCAAAAAATTAATTTTCTGATGAAAAACGATGACCCCGGACCAGTCGAACGTTGAAAAAATGGTCAATATTGATGAAATTTTAACATTTAATCTTTTGACTTTAAATGACGGTTGGATGTGAGTTATTACTTTTTCAACTAAAATAAGTGTGTTTAATGTCATTTCTGTGTGTGAAATTGGTCAAAATTGAAGATTTTGAGTAAGCAAAACTCTGTAGAAAATGGCAATTTTGGTCACTGTGAGGGTTTAAAAAGTGGTTATTCAACATGAGGCCCGATCCAAATGACATTTTGAATCATTTTTGGTAGAGTCCAAAAAATCAATTTTCTGATGAAAAATGATGACTCCGGACCAGTCGAATGTTGAAAAAATGGTCAATATTGATGAAATTTTAACATTTAATATTTTGACTTTAAATGACGGTTGGATGTGAGTTATTACTTTTTCAACTAAAATAAGTGTGTTTAAAGTCATTTCTGTGCCTGAAATTGGTCAAAATTGAAGATTTTGAGTAAGCAAAACTCAGTAAAAATGGCAGTTTTGGTCACTGTGAAGGTTTAAAAAGTGGTTATTCAACATGAGGCCCGATCCAAATGACATTTTGAATCATTTTTGGTAGAGTCCAAAAAATAAATTTTCTGATGAAAAACGATGACCCCGGACCAGTCGAACGTTGAAAAAATGTTCAATATTGATGAAATTTTAACATTTAATCTTTTGACTTTAAATGACGGTTGGATGTGAGTTATTACTTTTTCAACTAAAATAAGTGTGTTTAAAGTCATTTCTGTGCCTGAAATTGGTCAAAATTGAAGATTTTGAGTAAGCAAAACTCTGTAAAAATGGCAGTTTTGGTCACTGTGAGGGTTTAAAAAGTGGTTATTCAACATGAGGCCCGATCCAAATGACATTTTGAATCATTTTTGGTAGAGTCCAAAAAATCAATTTTCTGATGAAAAACGATGACCCCGGACCAGTCGAACGTTGAAAAAATGGTCAATATTGATGAAATTTTAACATTTAATCTTTTGACTTTAAATGACGGTTGGATGTGAGTTATTACTTTTTCAACTAAAATAAGTGTGTTTAAAGTCATTTCTGTGCCTGAAATTGGTCAAAATTGAAGATTTTGAGTAAGCAAAACTCTGTAAAAATGGCAATTTTGGTCACTGTGAGGGTTTAAAAAGTGGTTATTCAACATGAGGCCCGATCCAAATGACATTTTGAATCATTTTTGGTAGAGTCCAAAAAATCCATTTTCTGATGAAAAACGATGACCCCGGACCAGTCGAACGTTGAAAAAATGGTCAATATTGATGAAATTTTAACATTTAATCTTTTGACTTTAAATGACGGTTGGATGTGAGTTATTACTTTTTCAACTAAAATAAGTGTGTTTAAAGTCATTTCTGTGCCTGAAATTGGTCAAAATTGAAGATTTTGAGAAAGCAAAACTCTGTAAAAATGGCAGTTTTGGTCACTGTGAGGGTTTAAAAAGTGGTTATTCAACATGAGGCCCGATCCAAATGACATTTTGAATCATTTTTGGTAGAGTCCAAAAAATCAATTTTCTGATGAAAAACGATGACCCCGGACCAGTCGAACGTTGAAAAAATGGTCAATATTGATGAAATTTTAACATTTAATCTTTTGACTTTAAATGACGGTTGGATGTGAGTTATTACTTTTTCAACTAAAATAAGTGTGTTTAAAGTCATTTCTGTGCCTGAAATTGGTCAAAATTGAAGATTTTGAGTAAGCAAAACTCTGTAAAAATGGCAGTTTTGGTCACTGTGAGGGTTTAAAAAGTGGTTATTCAAAATGAGGCCTGATCCAAATGACATGTTGAATCATTTTTGGTAGAGTCCAAAAAATCCATTTTCTGATGAAAAACGATGACCCCGGACCAGTCGAACGTTGAAAAAATGGTCAATATTGATGAAATTTTAACATTTAATCTTTTGACTTTAAATGACGGTTGGATGTGAGTTATTACTTTTTCAACTAAAATAAGTGTGTTTAAAGTCATTTCTGTGCCTGAAATTGGTCAAAATTGAAGATTTTGAGTAAGCAAAACTCTGTAAAAATGGCAGTTTTGGTCACTGTGAGGGTTTAAAAAGTGGTTATTCAACATGAGGCCCGATCCAAATGACATTTTGAATCATTTTTGGTAGAGTCCAAAAAATCAATTTTCTGATGAAAAACGATGACCCCGGACAAGTCCAACATTCATAAAATGGTCAATATTGATGAAATTTTAACATTTAATCTTTTGACTTTAAATGACGGTTGGATGTGAGTTATTACTTTTTCAACTAAAATAAGTGTGTTTAAAGTCATTTCTGTGCCTGAAATTGGTCAAAATTGAAGATTTTGAGTAAGCAAAACTCTGTAAAAATGGCAATTTTGGTCACTGTGAGGGTTTAAAAAGTGGTTATTCAACATGAGGCCCGATCCACATGACATTTTGAATCATTTTTGGTAGAGTCCAAAAAATCCATTTTCTGATGAAAAACGATGACCCCGGACCAGTCGAACGTTGAAAAAATGGTCAATATTGATGAAATTTTAACATTTAATCTTTTGACTTTAAATGACGGTTGGATGTGAGTTATTACTTTTTCAACTAAAATAAGTGTGTTTAAAGTCATTTCTGTGCCTGAAATTGGTCAAAATTGAAGATTTTGAGTAAGCAAAACTCTGTAAAAATTGCAGTTTTGGTCACTGTGAGGGTTTAAAAAGTGGTTATTCAACATGAGGCCCGATCCAAATGACATTTTGAATCATTTTTGGTAGAGTCCAAAAAATCAATTTTCTGATGAAAAACGATGACCCCGGACCAGTCGAACGTTGAAAAAATGTTCAATATTGATGAAATTTTAACATTTAATCCTTTGACTTTAAATGACGGTTGGATGTGAGTTATTACTTTTTCAACTAAAATAAGTGTGTTTAAAGTCATTTCTGTGCCTGAAATTGGTCAAAATTGAAGATTTTGAGTAAGCAAAACTCTGTAAAAATGGCAGTTTTGGTCACTGTGAGGGTTTAAAAAGTGGTTATTCAACATGAGGCCTGATCCAAATGACATGTTGAATCATTTTTGGTAGAGTCCAAAAAATCCATTTTCTGATGAAAAACGATCACCCCGGACCAGTCGATCGTTGAAAAAATGGTCAATATTGATGAAATTTTAACATTTAATCTTTTGACTTTAAATGACGGTTGGATGTGAGTTATTACTTTTTCAACTAAAATAAGTGTGTTTAAAGTCATTTCTGTGCCTGAAATTGGTCAAAATTGAAGATTTTGATAAGCAAAACTCTGTAAAAATGGCAGTTTTGGTCACTGTGAGGGTTTAAAAAGTGGTTATTCAACATGAGGCCCGATCCAAATGACATTTTGAATCATTTTTGGTAGAGTCCAAAAAATCAATTTTCTGATGAAAAACGATGACCCCGGACCAGTCGAACGTTGAAAAAATGTTCAATATTGATGAAATTTTAACATTTAATCTTTTGACTTTAAATGACGGTTGGATGTGAGTTATTACTTTTTCAACTAAAATAAGTGTGTTTAAAGTCATTTCTGTGCCTGAAATTGGTCAAAATTGAAGATTTTGAGTAAGCAAAACTCTGTAAAAATGGCAGTTTTGGTCACTGTGAGGGTTTAAAAAGTGGTTATTCAACATGAGGCCTGATCCAAATGACATTTTGAATCATTTTTGGTAGAGTCCAAAAAATCCATTTTCTGATGAAAAACGATGACCCCGGACCAGTCGAACGTTGAAAAAATGGTCAATATTGATGAAATTTTAACATTTAATCTTTTGACTTTAAATGACGGTTGGATGTGAGTTATTACTTTTTCAACTAAAATAAGTGTGTTTAAAGTCATTTCTGTGCCTGAAATTGGTCAAAATTGAAGATTTTGAGTAAGCAAAACTCTGTAAAAATGGCAGTTTTGGTCACTGTGAGGGTTTAAAAAGTGGTTATTCAACATGAGGCCTGATCCAAATGACATGTTGAATCATTTTTGGTAGAGTCCAAAAAATCCATTTTCTGATGAAAAACGATGACCCCGGACCAGTCGAACGTTGAAAAAATGGTCAATATTGATGAAATTTTAACATTTAATCTTTTGACTTTAAATGACGGTTGGATGTGAGTTATTACTTTTTCAACTAAAATAAGTGTGTTTAAAGTCATTTCTGTGCCTGAAATTGGTCAAAATTGAAGATTTTGAGTAAGCAAAACTCTGTAAAAATGGCAATTTTGGTCACTGTGAGGTTTTAAAAAGTGGTTATTCAACATGAGGCCTGATCCAAATGACATTTTGAATCATTTTTGGTAGAGTCCAAAAAAATCAATTTTCTGATAAAAAACGATGACCCCGGACCAGTCGAACGTTGAAAAAATGGTCAATATTGATGAAATTTTAACATTTAATCTTTTGACTTTAAATGACGGTTGGATGTGAGTTATTACTTTTTCAACTAAAATAAGTGTGTTTAAAGTCATTTCTGTGCCTGAAATTGGTCAAAATTGAAGATTTTGATAAGCAAAACTCTGTAAAAATGGCAGTTTTGGTCACTGTGAGGGTTTAAAAAGTGGTTATTCAACATGAGGCCCGATCCAAATGACATTTTGAATCATTTTTGGTAGAGTCCAAAAAATCAATTTTCTGATGAAAAACGATGACCCCGGACCAGTCGAACGTTGAAAAAATGTTCAATATTGATGAAATTTTAACATTTAATCTTTTGACTTTAAATGACGGTTGGATATGAGTTATTACTTTTTCAACTAAAATAAGTGTGTTTAAAGTCATTTCTGTGCCTGAAATTGGTCAAAATTGAAGATTTTGAGTAAGCAAAACTCTGTAAAAATGGCAGTTTTGGTCACTGTGAGGGTTTAAAAAGTGGTTATTCAACATGAGGCCTGATCCAAATGACATTTTGAATCATTTTTGGTAGAGTCCAAAAAATCCATTTTCTGATGAAAAACGATGACCCCGGACCAGTCGAACGTTGAAAAAATGGTCAATATTGATGAAATTTTAACATTTAATCTTTTGACTTTAAATGACGGTTGGATGTGAGTTATTACTTTTTCAACTAAAATAAGTGTGTTTAAAGTCATTTCTGTGCCTGAAATTGGTCAAAATTGAAGATTTTGAGTAAGCAAAACTCTGTAAAAATGGCAGTTTTGGTCACTGTGAGGGTTTAAAAAGTGGTTATTCAACATGAGGCCTGATCCAAATGACATGTTGAATCATTTTTGGTAGAGTCCAAAAAATCCATTTTCTGATGAAAAACGATGACCCCGGACCAGTCGAACGTTGAAAAAATGGTCAATATTGATGAAATTTTAACATTTAATCTTTTGACTTTAAATGACGGTTGGATGTGAGTTATTACTTTTTCAACTAAAATAAGTGTGTTTAAAGTCATTTCTGTGCCTGAAATTGGTCAAAATTGAAGATTTTGAGTAAGCAAAACTCTGTAAAAATGGCAATTTTGGTCACTGTGAGGTTTTAAAAAGTGGTTATTCAACATGAGGCCTGATCCAAATGACATTTTGAATCATTTTTGGTAGAGTCCAAAAAAATCAATTTTCTGATAAAAAACGATGACCCCGGACCAGTCGAACGTTGAAAAAATGGTCAATATTGATGAAATTTTAACATTTAATCTTTTGACTTTAAATGACGGTTGGATATGAGTTATTACTTTTTCAACTAAAATAAATGTGTTTAAAGTCATTTCTGTGCCTGAAATTGGTCAAAATTGAAGATTTTGAGTAAGCAAAACTCTGTAAAAATGGCAATTTTGGTCACTGTGAGGGTTTAAAAAGTGGTTATTCAACATGAGGCCCGATCCAAATGACATTTTGAATCATTTTTGGTAGAGTCCAAAAAATCAATTTTCTGATGAAAAACGATGACCCCGGACCAGTCGAACGTTGAAAAAATGGTCAATATTGATGAAATTTTAACATTTATTCTTTTGACTTTAAATGACGGTTGGATGTGAGTTATTACTTTTTCAACTAAAATAAGTGTGTTTAAAGTCATTTCTGTGCGTGAAATTGGTCAAAATTGAAGATTTTGAGTAAGCAAAACTCTGAAGAAAATGGCAATTTTGGTCACTGTGAGGGTTTAAAAAGTGGTTATTCAACATGAGGCCCGATCCAAATGACATTTTGAATCATTTTTGGTAGAGTCCAAAAAATCCATTTTCTGATGAAAAACGATGACCCCGGACCAGTCGAACGTTGAAAAAATGGTCAATATTGATGAAATTTTAACATTTAATCTTTTGACTTTAAATGACGGTTGGATGTGAGTTATTACTTTTTCAACTAAAATAAGTGTGTTTAAAGTCATTTCTGTGCCTGAAATTGGTCAAAATTGAAGATTTTGAGTAAGCAAAACTCTGTAAAAATGGCAGTTTTGGTCACTGTGAGGGTTTAAAAAGTGGTTATTCAACATGAGGCCTGATCCAAATGACATGTTGAATCATTTTTGGTAGAGTCCAAAAAATCCATTTTCTGATGAAAAACGATGACCCCGGACCACTCGAACGTTGAAAAAATGGTCAATATTAATGAAATTTTAACATTTAATCTTTTGACTTTAAATGACGGTTGGATGTGAGTTATTACTTTTTCAACTAAAATAAGTGTGTTTAAAGTCATTTCTGTGCCTGAAATTGGTCAAAATTGAAGATTTTGAGTAAGCAAAACTCTGTAAAAATGGCAGTTTTGGTCACTGTGAGGGTTTAAAAAGTGGTTATTCAACATGAGGCCCGATCCAAATGACATTTTGAATCATTTTTGGTAGAGTCCAAAAAATCAATTTTCTGATGAAAAACGATGACCCCGGACAAGTCCAACATTCATAAAATGGTCAATATTGATGAAATTTTAACATTTAATCTTTTGACTTTAAATGACGGTTGGATGTGAGTTATTACTTTTTCAACTAAAATAAGTGTGTTTAAAGTCATTTCTGTGCCTGAAATTGGTCAAAATTGAAGATTTTGAGTAAGCAAAACTCTGTAAAAATGGCAATTTTGGTCACTGTGAGGGTTTAAAAAGTGGTTATTCAACATGAGGCCCGATCCAAATGACATTTTGAATCATTTTTGGTAGAGTCCAAAAAATTAATTTTCTGATGAAAAACGATGACCCCGGACCAGTCGAACGTTGAAAAAATGGTCAATATTGATGAAATTTTAACATTTAATCTTTTGACTTTAAATGACGGTTGGATGTGAGTTATTACTTTTTCAACTAAAATAAGTGTGTTTAAAGTCATTTCTGTGCCTGAAATTGGTCAAAATTGAAGATTTTGAGTAAGCAAAACTCTGTAAAAATGGCAGTTTTGGTCACTGTGAGGGTTTAAAAAGTGGTTATTCAACATGAGGCCTGATCCAAATGACATGTTGAATCATTTTTGGTAGAGTCCAAAAAATCCATTTTCTGATGAAAAACGATGACCCCGGACCAGTCGAACGTTGAAAAAATGGTCAATATTAATGAAATTTTAACATTTAATCTTTTGACTTTAAATGACGGTTGGATGTGAGTTATTACTTTTTCAACTAAAATAAGTGTGTTTAAAGTCATTTCTGTGCCTGAAATTGGTCAAAATTGAAGATTTTGAGTAAGCAAAACTCTGTAAAAATGGCAGTTTTGGTCACTGTGAGGGTTTAAAAAGTGGTTATTCAACATGAGGCCCGATCCAAATGACATTTTGAATCATTTTTGGTAGAGTCCAAAAAATCAATTTTCTGATGAAAAACGATGACCCCGGACAAGTCCAACATTCATAAAATGGTCAATATTGATGAAATTTTAACATTTAATCTTTTGACTTTAAATGACGGTTGGATGTGAGTTATTACTTTTTCAACTAAAATAAGTGTGTTTAAAGTCATTTCTGTGCCTGAAATTGGTCAAAATTGAAGATTTTGAGTAAGCAAAACTCTGTAAAAATGGCAATTTTGGTCACTGTGAGGGTTTAAAAAGTGGTTATTCAACATGAGGCCCGATCCAAATGACATTTTGAATCATTTTTGGTAGAGTCCAAAAAATCCATTTTCTGATGAAAAACGATGACCCCGGACCAGTCGAATGTTGAAAAAATGGTCAATATTGATGAAATTTTAACATTTAATCTTTTGACTTTAAATGACGGTTGGATGTGAGTTATTACTTTTTCAACTAAAATAAGTGTGTTTAAAGTCATTTCTGTGCCTGAAATTGGTCAAAATTGAAGATTTTGAGTAAGCAAAACTCTGTAAAAATTGCAGTTTTGGTCACTGTGAGTGTTTAAAAAGTGGTTATTCAACATGAGGCCCGATCCAAATGACATTTTGAATCATTTTTGGTAGAGTCCAAAAAATCAATTTTCTGATGAAAAACGATGACCCCGGACCAGTCGAACGTTGAAAAAATGTTCAATATTGATGAAATTTTAACATTTAATCTTTTGACTTTAAATGACGGTTGGATGTGAGTTATTACTTTTTCAACTAAAATAAGTGTGTTTAAAGTCATTTCTGTGCCTGAAATTGGTCAAAATTGAAGATTTTGGGTAAGCAAAACTCTGTAAAAATGGCAATTTTGGTCACTGTGAGGGTTTAAAAAGTGGTTATTCAACATGAGGCCCGATCCAAATGACATTTTGAATCATTTTTGGTAGAGTCCAAAAAATCAATTTTCTGATGAAAAACGATGACCCCGGACCAGTCGAACGTTGAAAAAATGGTCAATATTGATGAAATTTTAATATTTAATCTTTTGACTTTAAATGACGGTTGGATGTGAGTTATTACTTTTTCAACTAAAATAAGTGTGTTTAAAGTCATTTCTGTGCCTGAAATTGGTCGAAATTGAAGATTTTGAGTAAGCAAAACTCTGTAAAAATGGCAATTTTGGTCACTGTGAGGGTTTAAAAAGTGGTTATTCAACATGAGGCCCGATCCAAATGACATTTTGAATCATTTTTGGTAGAGTCCAAAAAATCAATTTTCTGATGAAAAACGATGACCCCGGACCAGTCGAACGTTGAAAAAATGGTCAATATTGATGAAATTTGAACATTTAATCTTTTGACTTTAAATGACGGTTGGATGTGAGTTATTACTTTTTCAACTAAAATAAGTGTGTTTAAAGTCATTTCTGTGCGTGAAATTGGTCAAAATTGAAGATTTTGAGTAAGCAAAACTCTGTAGAAAATGGCAATTTTGGTCACTGTGAGGGTTTAAAAAGTGGTTATTCAACATGAGGCCCGATCCAAATGACATTTTGAATCATTTTTGGTAGAGTCCAAAAAATCAATTTTCTGATGAAAAACGATGACCCCGGACCAGTCGAACGTTGAAAAAATGGTCAATATTGATGAAATTTTAACATTTAATATTTTGACTTTAAATGACGGTTGGATGTGAGTTATTACTTTTTCAACTAAAATAAGTGTGTTTAAAGTCATTTCTGTGCCTGAAATTGGTCAAAATTGAAGATTTTGAGTAAGCAAAACTCAGTAAAAATGGCAGTTTTGGTCACTGTGAAGGTTTAAAAAGTGGTTATTCAACATGAGGCCCGATCCAAATGACATTTTGAATCATTTTTGGTAGAGTCCAAAAAATAAATTTTCTGATGAAAAACGATGACCCCGGACCAGTCGAACGTTGAAAAAATGGTCAATATTGATGAAATTTTAACATTTAATCTTTTGACTTTAAATGACGGTTGGATGTGAGTTATTACCTTTTCAACTAAAATAAGTGTGTTTAAAGTCATTTCTGTGCCTGAAATTGGTCAAAATTGAAGATTTTGAGTAAGCAAAACTCTGTAAAAATGGCAATTTTTGTCACTGTGAGGGTTTAAAAAGTGGTTATTCAACATGAGGCCCGATCCAAATGACATTTTGAATCATTTTTGGTAGAGTCCAAAAAATCCATTTTCTGATGAAAAACGATGACCCCGGACCAGTCGAACGTTGAAAAAATGGTCAATATTGATGAAATTTTAACATTTAATCTTTTGACTTTAAATGACGGTTGGATATGAGTTATTACTTTTTCAACTAAAATAAATGTGTTTAAAGTCATTTCTGTGCCTGAAATTGGTCAAAATTGAAGATTTTGAGTAAGCAAAACTCTGTAAAAATGGCAATTTTGGTCACTGTGAGGGTTTAAAAAGTGGTTATTCAACATGAGGCCCGATCCAAATGACATTTTGAATCATTTTTGGTAGAGTCCAAAAAATCCATTTTCTGATGAAAAACGATGACCCCGGACCAGTCGAACGTTGAAAAAATGGTCAATATTGATGAAATTTTAACATTTAATCTTGTGACTTTAAATGACGGTTGGATGTGAGTTATTACTTTTTCAACTAAAATAAGTGTGTTTAAAGTCATTTCTGTGCCTGAAATTGGTCAAAATTGAAGATTTTGAGTAAGCAAAACTCTGTAAAAATGGCAATTTTGGTCACTGTGAGGGTTTAAAAAGTGGTTATTCAACATGAGGCCCGATCCAAATGACATTTTGAATCATTTTTGGTAGAGTCCAAAAAATCAATTTTCTGATGAAAAACGATGACCCCGGACCAGTCGAACGTTGAAAAAATGGTCAATATTGATGAAATTTTAATATTTAATCTTTTGACTTTAAATGACGGTTGGATGTGAGTTATTACTTTTTCAACTAAAATAAGTGTGTTTAAAGTCATTTCTGTGCCTGAAATTGGTCAAAATTGAAGATTTTGAGAAAGCAAAACTCTGTAAAAATGGCAGTTTTGGTCACTGTGAGGGTTTAAAAAGTGGTTATTCAACATGAGGCCCGATCCAAATGACATGTTGAATCATTTTTGGTAGAGTCCAAAAAATCAATTTTCTGATGAAAAACGATGACCCCGACCAGTCGAACGTTGAAAAAATGGTCAATATTGATGAAATTTTAACATTTAATCTTTTGACTTTAAATGACGGTTGGATGTGAGTTATTACTTTTTCAACTAAAATAAGTGTGTTTAAAGTCATTTCTGTGCCTGAAATTGGTCAAAATTGAAGATTTTGAGTAAGCAAAACTCTGTAAAAATGGCAATTTTGGTCACTGTGAGGGTTTAAAAAGTGGTTATTCAACATGAGGCCCGATCCAAATGACATTTTGAATCATTTTTGGTAGAGTCCAAAAAATTAATTTTCTGATGAAAAACGATGACCCCGGACCAGTCGAACGTTGAAAAAATGGTCAATATTGATGAAATTTTAACATTTAATCTTTTGACTTTAAATGACGGTTGGATGTCAGTTATTACTTTTTCAACTAAAATAAGTGTGTTTAAAGTCATTTCTGTGCGTGAAATTGGTCAAAATTGAAGATTTTGAGTAAGCAAAACTCTGTAGAAAATGGCAATTTTGGCCACTGTGAGGGTTTAAAAAGTGGTTATTCAACATGAGGCCCGATCCAAATGACATTTTGAATCATTTTTGGTAGAGTGCAAAAAATCAATTTTCTGATGAAAAATGATGACCCCGGACCAGTCGAACGTTGAAAAAATGGTCAATATTGATGAAATTTTAACATTTAATATTTTGACTTTAAATGACGGTTGGATGTGAGTTATTACTTTTTCAACTAAAATAAGTGTGTTTAAAGTCATTTCTGTGCCTGAAATTGGTCAAAATTGAAGATTTTGAGTAAGCAAAACTCAGTAAAAATGGCAGTTTTGGTCACTGTGAAGGTTTAAAAAGTGGTTATTCAACATGAGGCCCGATCCAAATGACATTTTGAATCATTTTTGGTAGAGTCCAAAAAATAAATTTTCTGATGAAAAAGCGATGACCCCGGACCAGTCGAACGTTGAAAAAATGGTCAATATTGATGAAATTTTAACATTTAATCTTTTGACTTTAAATGACGGTTGGATGTGAGTTATTACTTTTTCAACTAAAATAAGTGTGTTTAAAGTCATTTCTGTGCCTGAAATTGGTCAAAATTGAAGATTTTGAGTAAGCAAAACTCTGTAAAAAAGGCAATTTTGGTCACTGTGAGGGTTTAAAAAGTGGTTATTCAACATGAGGCCCGATCCAAATGACATTTTGAATCATTTTTGGTAGAGTCCAAAAAATCCATTTTCTGATGAAAAACGATGACCCCGGACCAGTCGAACGTTGAAAAAATGGTCAATATTGATGAAATTTTAACATTTAATCTTTTGACTTTAAATGACGGTTGGATATGAGTTATTACTTTTTCAACTAAAATAAATGTGTTTAAAGTCATTTCTGTGCCTGAAATTGGTCAAAATTGAAGATTTTGAGTAAGCAAAACTCTGTAAAAATGGCAATTTTGGTCACTGTGAGGGTTTAAAAAGTGGTTATTCAACATGAGGCCCGATCCAAATGACATTTTGAATCATTTTTGGTAGAGTCCAAAAAATCCATTTTCTGATGAAAAACGATGACCCCGGACCAGTCGAACGTTGAAAAAATGGTCAATATTGATGAAATTTTAACATTTAATCTTTTGACTTTAAATGACAGTTGGATGTGAGTTATTACTTTTTCAACTAAAATAAGTGTGTTTAAAGTCATTTCTGTGCCTGAAATTGGTCAAAATTGAAGATTTTGAGTAAGCAAAACTCTGTAAAAATGGCAATTTTGGTCACTTTGAGGGTTTAAAAAGTGGTTATTCAACATGAGGCCCGATCCAAATGACATTTTGAATCATTTTTGGTAGAGTCCAAAAAATCAATTTTCTGATGAAAAACGATGACCCCGGACCAGTCGAACGTTGAAAAAATGGTCAATATTGATGAAATTTTAATATTTAATCTTTTGACTTTAAATGACGGTTGGATGTGAGTTATTACTTTTTCAACTAAAATAAGTGTGTTTAAAGTCATTTCTGTGCCTGAAATTGGTCAAAATTGAAGATTTTGAGAAAGCAAAACTCTGTTAAATGGCAGTTTTGGTCACTGTGAGGGTTTAAAAAGTGGTTATTCAACATGAGGCCCGATCCAAATGACATTTTGAATCATTTTTGGTAGAGTCCAAAAAATCAATTTTCTGATGAAAAACGATGACCCCGGACCAGTCGAACGTTGAAAAAATGGTCAATATTGATGAAATTTTAACATTTAATCTTTTGACTTTAAATGACGGTTGGATGTGAGTTATTACTTTTTCAACTAAAATAAGTGTGTTTAAAGTCATTTCTGTGCCTGAAATTGGTCAAAATTGAAGATTTTGAGTAAGCAAAACTCTGTAAAAATGGCAGTTTTGGTCACTGTGAGGGTTTAAAAAGTCGTTATTCAACATGAGGCCTGATCCAAATGACATGTTGAATCATTTTTGGTAGAGTCCAAAAAATCCATTTTCTGATGAAAAACGATGACCCCGGACCAGTCGAACGTTGAAAAAATGGTCAATATTGATGAAATTTTAACATTTAATCTTTTGACTTTAAATGACGGTTGGATGTGAGTTATTACTTTTTCAACTAAAATAAGTGTGTTTAAAGTCATTTCTGTGCCTGAAATTGGTCAAAATTGAAGATTTTGAGTAAGCAAAACTCTGTAAAAATGGCAATTTTGGTCACTGTGAGGGTTTAAAAAGTGGTTATTCAACATGAGGCCCGATCCAAATGACATTTTAAATCATTTTTGGTAGAGTCCAAAAAATCCATTTTCTGATGAAAAACGATGACCCCGGACCAGTCGAACGTTGAAAAAATGGTCAATATTGATGAAATTTTAACATTTAATCTTTTGACTTTAAATGACGGTTGGATGTGAGTTATTACTTTTTCAACTAAAATAAGTGTGTTTAAAGTCATTTCTGTGCCTGAAATTGGTCAAAATTGAAGATTTTGAGAAAGCAAAACTCTGTAAAAATGGCAGTTTTGGTCACTGTGAGGGTTTAAAAAGTGGTTATTCAACATGAGGCCCGATCCAAATGACATTTTGAATCATTTTTGGTAGAGTCCAAAAAATCAATTTTCTGATGAAAAACGATGACCCCGGACCAGTCGAACGTTGAAAAAATGGTCAATATTGATGAAATTTTAACATTTAATCTTTTGACTTTAAATGACGGTTGGATGTGAGTTATTACTTTTTCAACTAAAATAAGTGTGTTTAAAGTCATTTCTGTGCCTGAAATTGGTCAAAATTGAAGATTTTGAGTAAGCAAAACTCTGTAAAAATGGCAGTTTTGGTCACTGTGAGGGTTTAAAAAGTGGTTATTCAACATGAGGCCCGATCCAAATGACATTTTGAATCATTTTTGGTAGAGTCCAAAAAATCAATTTTCTGATGAAAAACGATGACCCCGGACCAGTCGAACGTTGAAAAAATGGTCAATATTGATGAAATTTTAACATTTAATCTTTTGACTTTAAATGACGGTTGGATGTGAGTTATTACTTTTTCAACTAAAATAAGTGTGTTTAAAGTCATTTCTGTGCCTGAAATTGGTCAAAATTGAAGATTTTGAGTAAGCAAAACTCTGTAAAAATGGCAGTTTTGGTCACTGTGAGGGTTTAAAAAGTGGTTATTCAACATGAGGCCCGATCCAAATGACATTTTGAATCATTTTTGGTAGAGTCCAAAAAATCAATTTTCTGATGAAAAACGATGACCCCGGACCAGTCGAACGTTGAAAAAATGGTCAATATTGATGAAATTTTAACATTTAATCTTTTGACTTTAAATGACGGTTGGATGTGAGTTATTACTTTTTCAACTAAAATAAGTGTGTTTAAAGTCATTTCTGTGCCTGAAATTGGTCAAAATTGAAGATTTTGAGTAAGCAAAACTCTGTAAAAATGGCAATTTTGGTCACTTTGAGGGTTTAAAAAGTGGTTATTCAACATGAGGCCCGATCCAAATGACATTTTGAATCATTTTTGGTAGAGTCCAAAAAATCAATTTTCTGATGAAAAACGATGACCCCGGACCAGTCGAACGTTGAAAAAATGGTCAATATTGATGAAATTTTAATATTTAATCTTTTGACTTTAAATGACGGTTGGATGTGAGTTATTACTTTTTCAACTAAAATAAGTGTGTTTAAAGTCATTTCTGTGCCTGAAATTGGTCAAAATTGAAGATTTTGAGAAAGCAAAACTCTGTTAAATGGCAGTTTTGGTCACTGTGAGGGTTTAAAAAGTGGTTATTCAACATGAGGCCCGATCCAAATGACATTTTGAATCATTTTTGGTAGAGTCCAAAAAAACAATTTTCTGATGAAAAACGATGACCCCGGACCAGTCGAACGTTGAAAAAATGGTCAATATTGATGAAACTTTAACATTTAATCTTTTGACTTTAAATGACGGTTGGATGTGAGTTATTACTTTTTCAACTAAAATAAGTGTGTTTAAAGTCATTTCTGTGCCTGAAATTGGTCAAAATTGAAGATTTTGAGTAAGCAAAACTCTGTAAAAATGGCAGTTTTGGTCACTGTGAGGGTTTAAAAAGTGGTTATTCAACATGAGGCCTGATCCAAATGACATGTTGAATCATTTTTGGTAGAGTCCAAAAAATCCATTTTCTGATGAAAAACGATGACCCCGGACCAGTCGAACGTTGAAAAAATGGTCAATATTGATGAAATTTTAACATTTAATCTTTTGACTTTAAATGACGGTTGGATGTGAGTTATTACTTTTTCAACTAAAATAAGTGTGTTTAAAGTCATTTCTGTGCCTGAAATTGGTCAAAATTGAAGATTTTGAGTAAGCAAAACTCTGTAAAAATGGCAATTTTGGTCACTGTGAGGGTTTAAAAAGTGGTTATTCAACATGAGGCCCGATCCAAATGACATTTTAAATCATTTTTGGTAGAGTCCAAAAAATCCATTTTCTGATGAAAAACGATGACCCCGGACCAGTCGAACGTTGAAAAAATGGTCAATATTGATGAAATTTTAACATTTAATCTTTTGACTTTAAATGACGGTTGGATGTGAGTTATTACTTTTTCAACTAAAATAAGTGTGTTTAAAGTCATTTCTGTGCCTGAAATTGGTCAAAATTGAAGATTTTGAGAAAGCAAAACTCTGTAAAAATGGCAGTTTTGGTCACTGTGAGGGTTTAAAAAGTGGTTATTCAACATGAGGCCCGATCCAAATGACATTTTGAATCATTTTTGGTAGAGTCCAAAAAATCCATTTTCTGATGAAAAACGATGACCCCGGACCAGTCGAACGTTGAAAAAATGGTCAATATTGATGAAATTTTAACATTTAATCTTTTGACTTTAAATGACGGTTGGATGTGAGTTATTACTTTTTCAACTAAAATAAGTGTGTTTAAAGTCATTTCTGTGCCTGAAATTGGTCAAAATTGAAGATTTTGAGTAAGCAAAACTCTGTAAAAATGGCAGTTTTGGTCACTGTGAGGGTTTAAAAAGTGGTTATTCAACATGAGGCCCGATCCAAATGACATTTTGAATCATTTTTGGTAGAGTCCAAAAAATCAATTTTCTGATGAAAAACGATGACCCCGGACCAGTCGAACGTTGAAAAAATGTTCAATATTGATGAAATTTTAACATTTAATCTTTTGACTTTAAATGACGGTTGGATGTGAGTTAATACTTTTTCAACTAAAATAAGTGTGTTTAAAGTCATTTCTGTGCCTGAAATTGGTCAAAATTGAAGATTTTGAGTAAGCAAAACTCTGTAAAAATGGCAATTTTGGTCACTGTGAGGGTTTAAAAAGTGGTTATTCAACATGAGGCCCGATCCAAATGACATTTTGAATCATTTTTGGTAGAGTCCAAAAAATCCATTTTCTGATGAAAAACGATGACCCCGGACCAGTCGAACGTTGAAAAAATGGTCAATATTGATGAAATTTTAACATTTAATCTTTTGACTTTAAATGACGGTTGGATGTGAGTTATTACTTTTTCAACTAAAATAAGTGTGTTTAAAGTCATTTCTGTGCCTGAAATTGGTCAAAATTGAAGATTTTGAGTAAGCAAAACTCTGTAAAAATGGCAATTTTGGTCACTGTGAGGGTTTAAAAAGTGGTTATTCAACATGAGGCCCGATCCAAATGACATTTTGAATCATTTTTGGTAGAGTCCAAAAAATCAATTTTCTGATGAAAAACGATGACCCCGGACCAGTCGAACGTTGAAAAAATGGTCAATATTGATGAAATTTTAATATTTAATCTTTTGACTTTAAATGACGGTTGGATGTGAGTTATTACTTTTTCAACTAAAATAAGTGTGTTTAAAGTCATTTCTGTGCCTGAAATTGGTCAAAATTGAAGATTTTGAGTAAGCAAAACTCTGTAAAAATTGCAGTTTTGGTCACTGTGAGGGTTTAAAAAGTGGTTATTCAACATGAGGCCCGATCCAAATGACATTTTGAATCATTTTTGGTAGAGTCCAAAAAATCAATTTTGTGATGAAAAACGATGACCCCGGACCAGTTGAACGTTGAAAAAATTGTCAATATTGATGAAATTTTAACATTTAATCTTTTGACTTTAAATGACGGTTGGATGTTAATTATTACTTTTTCAACTAAAATAAGTGTGTATAAAGTCATTTCTGTGCCTGAAATTGGTCAAAATTGAAGATTTTGAGTAAGCAAAACTCTGTAAAAATGGCAGTTTTGGTCACTGTGAGGGTTTAAAAAGTGGTTATTCAACATGAGGCCTGATCCAAATGACATTTTGAATCATTTTTGGTAGAGTCCAAAAAATCAATTTTCTGATGAAAAACGATGACCCCGGACCAGTCGAACGTTGAAAAAATGGTCAATATTGATGAAATTTTAACATTTAATCTTTTGACTTTAAATGACGGTTGGATGTGAGTTATTACTTTTTCAACTAAAATAAGTGTGTTTAAAGTCATTTCTGTGCCTGAAATTGGTCAAAATTGAAGATTTTGAGTAAGCAAAACTCTGTAAAAATGGCAGTTTTGGTCACTGTGAGGGTTTAAAAAGTGGTTATTCAACATGAGGCCCGATCCAAATGACATTTTGAATCATTTTTGGTAGAGTCCAACAAATCAATTTTCTGATGAAAAACGATGACCCCGGACCAGTCGAACGTTGCAAAAATGGTCAATATTGATGAAATTTTAATATTTAATCTTTTGACTTTAAATGACGGTTGGATGTGAGTTATGACTTTTTCAACTAAAATAAGTGTGTTTAAAGTCATTTCTGTGCCTGAAATTGGTCTAAATTGAAGATTTTGAGTAAGCAAAACTCTGTAAAAATGGCAATTTTGGTCACTGTGAGGGTTTAAAAAGTTGGTATTCAACATGAGGCCCGATCCAAATGACATTTTGAATCATTTTTGGTAGAGTCCAAAAAATCAATTTTCTGATGAAAAACGATGACCCCGGACCAGTCGAACGTTGAAAAAATGGTCAATATTGATGAAATTTTAACATTTAATCTTTTGACTTTAAATGACGGTTGGATGTTAATTATTACTTTTTCAACTAAAATAAGTGTGTTTAAAGTCATTTCTGTGCCTGAAATTGGTCAAAATTGAAGATTTTGAGTAAGCAAAACTCTGTAAAAATGGCAATTTTGGTCACTGTGAGGGTTTAAAAAGTGGTTATTCAACATGAGGCCCGATCCAAATGACATTTTGAATCATTTTTGGTAGAGTCCAAAAAATCAATTTTCTGATGAAAAACGATGACCCCGGACCAGTCGAACGTTGAAAAAATGGTCAATATTGATGAAATTTTAATATTTAATCTTTTGACTTTAAATGACGGTTGGATGTGAGTTATTACTTTTTCAACTAAAATAAGTGTGTTTAAAGTCATTTCTGTGCCTGAAATTGGTCAAAATTGAAGATTTTGAGTAAGCAAAACTCTGTAAAAATTGCAGTTTTGGTCACTGTGAGGGTTTAAAAAGTGGTTATTCAACATGAGGCCCGATCCAAATGACATTTTGAATCATTTTTGGTAGAGTCCAAAAAATCAATTTTGTGATGAAAAACGATGACCCCGGACCAGTCGAACGTTGAAAAAATGGTCAATATTGATGAAATTTTAACATTTAATCTTTTGACTTTAAATGACGGTTGGATGTTAATTATTACTTTTTCAACTAAAATAAGTGTGTATAAAGTCATTTCTGTGCCTGAAATTGGTCAAAATTGAAGATTTTGAGTAAGCAAAACTCTGTAAAAATGGCAGTTTTGGTCACTGTGAGGGTTTAAAAAGTGGTTATTCAACATGAGGCCTGATCCAAATGACATTTTGAATCATTTTTGGTAGAGTCCAAAAAATCCATTTTCTGATGAAAAACGATGACCCCGGACCAGTCGAACGTTGAAAAAATGGTCAATATTGATGAAATTTTAACATTTAATCTTTTGACTTTAAATGACGGTTGGATGTGAGTTATTACTTTTTCAACTAAAATAAGTGTGTTTAAAGTCATTTCTGTGCCTGAAATTGGTCAAAATTGAAGATTTTGAGTAAGCAAAACTCTGTAAAAATGGCAGTTTTGGTCACTGTGAGGGTTTAAAAAGTGGTTATTCAACATGAGGCCCGATCCAAATGACATTTTGAATCATTTTTGGTAGAGTCCAACAAATCAATTTTCTGATGAAAAACGATGACCCCGGACCAGTCGAACGTTGCAAAAATGGTCAATATTGATGAAATTTTAATATTTAATCTTTTGACTTTAAATGACGGTTGGATGTGAGTTATGACTTTTTCAACTAAAATAAGTGTGTTTAAAGTCATTTCTGTGCCTGAAATTGGTCTAAATTGAAGATTTTGAGTAAGCAAAACTCTGTAAAAATGGCAATTTTGGTCACTGTGAGGGTTTAAAAAGTTGTTATTCAACATGAGGCCCGATCCAAATGACATTTTGAATCATTTTTGGTAGAGTCCAAAAAATCAATTTTCTGATGAAAAACGATGACCCCGGACCAGTCGAACGTTGAAAAAATGGTCAATATTGATGAAATTTTAACATTTAATCTTTTGACTTTAAATGACGGTTGGATGTTAATTATTACTTTTTCAACTAAAATAAGTGTGTTTAAAGTCATTTCTGTGCCTGAAATTGGTCAAAATTGAAGATTTTGAGTAAGCAAAACTCTGTAAAAATGGCAGTTTTGGTCACTGTGAGGGTTTAAAAAGTGGTTATTCAACATTAGGCCTGATCCAAATGACATTTTGAATCATTTTTGGTAGAGTCCAAAAAATCCATTTTCTGATGAAAAACGATGACCCCGGACCAGTCGAACGTTGAAAAAATGGTCAATATTGATGAAATTTTAACATTTAATCTTTTGACTTTAAATGACGGTTGGATGTGAGTTATTACTTTTTCAACTAAAATAAGTGTGTTTAAAGTCATTTCTGTCCCTGAAATTGGTCAAAATTGAAGATTTTGAGTAAGCAAAACTCTGTAAAAATGGCAATTTTGGTCACTGTGAGGGTTTAAAAAGTGGTTATTCAACATGAGGCCCGATCCAAATGACATTTTGAATCATTTTTGGTAGAGTCCAAAAAATCCATTTTCTGATGAAAAACGATGACCACGGACCAGTCGAACGTTGAAAAAATGGTCAATATTGATGAAATTTTAACATTTAATCTTTTGACTTTAAATGACGGTTGGATGTGAGTTATTACTTTTTCAACTAAAATAAGTGTGTTTAAAGTCATTTCTAGGCCTGAAATTGGTCAAAATTGAAGATTTTGAGTAAGCAAAACTCTGTAAAAATGGCAATTTTGGTCACTGTGAGGGTTTAAAAAGTGGTTATTCAACATGAGGCCCGATCCAAATGACATTTTGAATCATTTTTGGTAGTCCAAAAAATCAATTTTCTGATGAAAAACGATGACCCCGGACCAGTCGAACGTTGAAAAAATGGTCAATATTGATGAAATTTTAACATTTAATCTTTTGACTTTAAATGACGGTTGGATGTGAGTTATTACTTTTTCAACTAAAATAAGTGTGTTTAAAGTCATTTCTGTGCCTGAAATTGGTCAAAATTGAAGATTTTGAGTAAGCAAAACTCTGTAAAAATGGCAGTTTTGGTCACTGTGAGGGTTTAAAAAGTGGTTATTCAACATGAGGCCCGATCTAAATGACATTTTGAATCATTTTTGGTAGAGTCCAAAAAATCAATTTTCTGATGAAAAACGATGACCCCGGACCAGTCGAACGTTGAAAAAATGGTCAATATTGACGAAATTTTAACATTTAATCTTTTGACTTTAAATGACGGTTGGATGTGAGTTATTACTTTTTCAACTACAATAAGTGTGTTTAAAGTCATTTCTGTGCCTGAAATTGGTCAAAATTGAAGATTTTGAGTAAGCAAAACTCTGTAAAAATGGCAGTTTTGGTCACTGTGAGGGTTTAAAAAGTGGTTATTCAACATGAGGCCTGATCCAAATGACATTTTGAATCATTTTTGGTAGAGTGCAAAAAATCCATTTTCTGATGAAAAACGATGACCCCGGACCAGTCGAACGTTGAAAAAATGGTCAATATTGATGAAATTTTAACATTTAATCTTTTGACTTTAAATGACGGTTGGATGTGAGTTATTACTTTTTCAACTAAAATAAGTGTGTTTAAAGTCATTTCTGTGCCTGAAATTGGTCAAAATTGAAGATTTTGAGTAAGCAAAACTCTGTAAAAATGGCAATTTTGGTCACTGTGAGGGTTTAAAAAGTGGTTATTCAACATGAGGCCCGATCCAAATGACATTTTAAATCATTTTTGGTAGAGTCCAAAAAATCCATTTTCTGATGAAAAACGATGACCCCGGACCAGTCGAACGTTGAAAAAATGGTCAATATTGATGAAATTTTAACATTTAATCTTTTGACTTTAAATGACGGTTGGATGTGAGTTATTACTTTTTCAACTAAAATAAGTGTGTTTAAAGTCATTTCTGTGCCTGAAATTGGTCAAAATTGAAGATTTTGAGAAAGCAAAACTCTGTAAAAATGGCAGTTTTGGTCACTGTGAGGGTTTAAAAAGTGGTTATTCAACATGAGGCCCGATCCAAATGACATTTTGAATCATTTTTGGTAGAGTCCAAAAAATCCATTTTCTGATGAAAAACGATGACCCCGGACCAGTCGAACGTTGAAAAAATGGTCAATATTGATGAAATTTTAACATTTAATCTTTTGACTTTAAATGACGGTTGGATGTGAGTTATTACTTTTTCAACTAAAATAAGTGTGTTTAAAGTCATTTCTGTGCCTGAAATTGGTCAAAATTGAAGATTTTGAGTAAGCAAAACTCTGTAAAAATGGCAGTTTTGGTCACTGTGAGGGTTTAAAAAGTGGTTATTCAACATGAGGCCCGATCCAAATGACATTTTGAATCATTTTTGGTAGAGTCCAAAAAATCAATTTTCTGATGAAAAACGATGACCCCGGACCAGTCGAACGTTGAAAAAATGTTCAATATTGATGAAATTTTAACATTTAATCTTTTGACTTTAAATGACGGTTGGATGTGAGTTAATACTTTTTCAACTAAAATAAGTGTGTTTAAAGTCATTTCTGTGCCTGAAATTGGTCAAAATTGAAGATTTTGAGTAAGCAAAACTCTGTAAAAATGGCAATTTTGGTCACTGTGAGGGTTTAAAAAGTGGTTATTCAACATGAGGCCTGATCCAAATGACATTTTGAATCATTTTTGGTAGAGTCCAAAAAATCCATTTTCTGATGAAAAACGATGACCCCGGACCAGTCGAACGTTGAAAAAATGGTCAATATTGATGAAATTTTAACATTTAATCTTTTGACTTTAAATGACGGTTGGATGTGAGTTATTACTTTTTCAACTAAAATAAGTGTGTTTAAAGTCATTTCTGTGCCTGAAATTGGTCAAAATTGAAGATTTTGAGTAAGCAAAACTCTGTAAAAATGGCAATTTTGGTCACTGTGAGGGTTTAAAAAGTGGTTATTCAACATGAGGCCCGATCCAAATGACATTTTGAATCATTTTTGGTAGAGTCCAAAAAATCAATTTTCTGATGAAAAACGATGACCCCGGACCAGTCGAACGTTGAAAAAATGGTCAATATTGATGAAATTTTAATATTTAATCTTTTGACTTTAAATGACGGTTGGATGTGAGTTATTACTTTTTCAACTAAAATAAGTGTGTTTAAAGTCATTTCTGTGCCTGAAATTGGTCAAAATTGAAGATTTTGAGTAAGCAAAACTCTGTAAAAATTGCAGTTTTGGTCACTGTGAGGGTTTAAAAAGTGGTTATTCAACATGAGGCCCGATCCAAATGACATTTTTAATCATTTTTGGTAGAGTCCAAAAAATCAATTTTGTGATGAAAAACGATGACCCCGGACCAGTTGAACGTTGAAAAAATGGTCAATATTGATGAAATTTTAACATTTAATCTTTTGACTTTAAATGACGGTTGGATGTTAATTATTACTTTTTCAACTAAAATAAGTGTGTATAAAGTCATTTCTGTGCCTGAAATTGGTCAAAATTGAAGATTTTGAGTAAGCAAAACTCTGTAAAAATGGCAGTTTTGGTCACTGTGAGGGTTTAAAAAGTGGTTATTCAACATGAGGCCTGATCCAAATGACATTTTGAATCATTTTTGGTAGAGTCCAAAAAATCCATTTTCTGATGAAAAACGATGACCCCGGACCAGTCGAACGTTGAAAAAATGGTCAATATTGATGAAATTTTAACATTTAATCTTTTGACTTTAAATGACGGTTGGATGTGAGTTATTACTTTTTCAACTAAAATAAGTGTGTTTAAAGTCATTTCTGTGCCTGAAATTGGTCAAAATTGAAGATTTTGAGTAAGCAAAACTCTGTAAAAATGGCAGTTTTGGTCACTGTGAGGGTTTAAAAAGTGGTTATTCAACATGAGGCCCGATCCAAATGACATTTTGAATCATTTTTGGTAGAGTCCAACAAATCAATTTTCTGATGAAAAACGATGACCCCGGACCAGTCGAACGTTGCAAAAATGGTCAATATTGATGAAATTTTAATATTTAATCTTTTGACTTTAAATGACGGTTGGATGTGAGTTATGACTTTTTCAACTAAAATAAGTGTGTTTAAAGTCATTTCTGTGCCTGAAATTGGTCTAAATTGAAGATTTTGAGTAAGCAAAACTCTGTAAAAATGGCAATTTTGGTCACTGTGAGGGTTTAAAAAGTTGTTATTCAACATGAGGCCCGATCCAAATGACATTTTGAATCATTTTTGGTAGAGTCCAAAAAATCAATTTTCTGATGAAAAACGATGACCCCGGACCAGTCGAACGTTGAAAAAATGGTCAATATTGATGAAATTTTAACATTTAATCTTTTGACTTTAAATGACGGTTGGATGTTAATTATTACTTTTTCAACTAAAATAAGTGTGTTTAAAGTCATTTCTGTGCCTGAAATTGGTCAAAATTGAAGATTTTGAGTAAGCAAAACTCTGTAAAAATGGCAATTTTGGTCACTGTGAGGGTTTAAAAAGTGGTTATTCAACATGAGGCCCGATCCAAATGACATTTTGAATCATTTTTGGTAGAGTCCAAAAAATCAATTTTCTGATGAAAAACGATGACCCCGGACCAGTCGAACGTTGAAAAAATGTTCAATATTGATGAAATTTTAACATTTAATCTTTTGACTTTAAATGACGGTTGGATGTGAGTTAATACTTTTTCAACTAAAATAAGTGTGTTTAAAGTCATTTCTGTGCCTGAAATTGGTCAAAATTGAAGATTTTGAGTAAGCAAAACTCTGTAAAAATGGCAATTTTGGTCACTGTGAGGGTTTAAAAAGTGGTTATTCAACATGAGGCCCGATCCAAATGACATTTTGAATCATTTTTGGTAGAGTCCAAAAAATCCATTTTCTGATGAAAAACGATGACCCCGGACCAGTCGAACGTTGAAAAAATGGTCAATATTGATGAAATTTTAACATTTAATCTTTTGACTTTAAATGACGGTTGGATGTGAGTTATTACTTTTTCAACTAAAATAAGTGTGTTTAAAGTCATTTCTGTGCCTGAAATTGGTCAAAATTGAAGATTTTGAGTAAGCAAAACTCTGTAAAAATGGCAATTTTGGTCACTGTGAGGGTTTAAAAAGTGGTTATTCAACATGAGGCCCGATCCAAATGACATTTTGAATCATTTTTGGTAGAGTCCAAAAAATCAATTTTCTGATGAAAAGCGATGACCCCGGACCAGTCGAACGTTGAAAAAATGGTCAATATTGATGAAATTTTAATATTTAATCTTTTGACTTTAAATGACGGTTGGATGTGAGTTATTACTTTTTCAACTAAAATAAGTGTGTTTAAAGTCATTTCTGTGCCTGAAATTGGTCAAAATTGAAGATTTTGAGTAAGCAAAACTCTGTAAAAATTGCAGTTTTGGTCACTGTGAGGGTTTAAAAAGTGGTTATTCAACATGAGGCCCGATCCAAATGACATTTTGAATCATTTTTGGTAGAGTCCAAAAAATCAATTTTGTGATGAAAAACGATGACCCCGGACCAGTCGAACGTTGAAAAAATGGTCAATATTGATGAAATTTTAACATTTAATCTTTTGACTTTAAATGACGGTTGGATGTTAATTATTACTTTTTCAACTAAAATAAGTGTGTATAAAGTCATTTCTGTGCCTGAAATTGGTCAAAATTGAAGATTTTGAGTAAGCAAAACTCTGTAAAAATGGCAGTTTTGGTCACTGTGAGGGTTTAAAAAGTGGTTATTCAACATGAGGCCTGATCCAAATGACATTTTGAATCATTTTTGGTAGAGTCCAAAAAATCCATTTTCTGATGAAAAACGATGACCCCGGACCAGTCGAACGTTGAAAAAATGGTCAATATTGATGAAATTTTAACATTTAATCTTTTGACTTTAAATGACGGTTGGATGTGAGTTATTACTTTTTCAACTAAAATAAGTGTGTTTAAAGTCATTTCTGTGCCTGAAATTGGTCAAAATTGAAGATTTTGAGTAAGCAAAACTCTGTAAAAATGGCAGTTTTGGTCACTGTGAGGGTTTAAAAAGTGGTTATTCAACATGAGGCCCGATCCAAATGACATTTTGAATCATTTTTGGTAGAGTCCAACAAATCAATTTTCTGATGAAAAACAATGACCCCGGACCAGTCGAACGTTGCAAAAATGGTCAATATTGATGAAATTTTAATATTTAATCTTTTGACTTTAAATGACGGTTGGATGTGAGTTATGACTTTTTCAACTAAAATAAGTGTGTTTAAAGTCATTTCTGTGCCTGAAATTGGTCTAAATTGAAGATTTTGAGTAAGCAAAACTCTGTAAAAATGGCAATTTTGGTCACTGTGAGGGTTTAAAAAGTTGTTATTCAACATGAGGCCCGATCCAAATGACATTTTGAATCATTTTTGGTAGAGTCCAAAAAATCAATTTTCTGATGAAAAACGATGACCCCGGACCAGTCGAACGTTGAAAAAAATGGTCAATATTGATGAAATTTTAACATTTAATCTTTTGACTTTAAATGACGGTTGGATGTTAATTATTACTTTTTCAACTAAAATAAGTGTGTTTAAAGTCATTTCTGTGCCTGAAATTGGTCAAAATTGAAGATTTTGAGTAAGCAAAACTCTGTAAAAATGGCAGTTTTGGTCACTGTGAGGGTTTAAAAAGTGGTTATTCAACATGAGGCCTGATCCAAATGACATTTTGAATCATTTTTGGTAGAGTCCAAAAAATCCATTTTCTGATGAAAAACGATGACCCCGGACCAGTCGAACGTTGAAAAAATGGTCAATATTGATGAAATTTTAACATTTAATCTTTTGACTTTAAATGACGGTTGGATGTGAGTTATTACTTTTTCAACTAAAATAAGTGTGTTTAAAGTCATTTCTGTCCCTGAAATTGGTCAAAATTGAAGATTTTGAGTAAGCAAAACTCTGTAAAAATGGCAATTTTGGTCACTGTGAGGGTTTAAAAAGTGGTTATTCAACATGAGGCCCGATCCAAATGACATTTTGAATCATTTTTGGTAGAGTCCAAAAAATCCATTTTCTGATGAAAAACGATGACCACGGACCAGTCGAACGTTGAAAAAATGGTCAATATTGATGAAATTTTAACATTTAATCTTTTGACTTTAAATGACGGTTGGATGTGAGTTATTACTTTTTCAACTAAAATAAGTGTGTTTAAAGTCATTTCTAGGCCTGAAATTGGTCAAAATTGAAGATTTTGAGGAAGCAAAACTCTGTAAAAATGGCAATTTTGGTCACTGTGAGGGTTTAAAAAGTGGTTATTCAACATGAGGCCCGATCCAAATGACATTTTGAATCATTTTTGGTAGTCCAAAAAATCAATTTTCTGATGAAAAACGATGACCCCGGACCAGTCGAACGTTGAAAAAATGGTCAATATTGATGAAATTTTAACATTTAATCTTTTGACTTTAAATGACGGTTGGATGTGAGTTATTACTTTTTCAACTAAAATAAGTGTGTTTAAAGTCATTTCTGTGCCTGAAATTGGTCAAAATTGAAGATTTTGAGAAAGCAAAACTCTGTTAAATGGCAGTTTTGGTCACTGTGAGGGTTTAAAAAGTGGTTATTCAACATGAGGCCCGATCCAAATGACATTTTTAATCATTTTTGGTAGAGTCCAAAAAATCAATTTTCTGATGAAAAACGATGACCCCGGACCAGTCGAACGTTGAAAAAATGGTCAATATTGATGAAATTTTAACATTTAATCTTTTGACTTTAAATGACGGTTGGATGTGAGTTATTACTTTTTCAACTAAAATAAGTGTGTTTAAAGTCATTTCTGTGCCTGAAATTGGTCAAAATTGAAGATTTTGAGTAAGCAAAACTCTGTAAAAATGGCAGTTTTGGTCACTGTGAGGGTTTAAAAAGTGGTTATTCAACATGAGGCCTGATCCAAATGACATGTTGAATCATTTTTGGTAGAGTCCAAAAAATCCATTTTCTGATGAAAAACGATGACCCCGGACCAGTCGAACGTTGAAAAAATGGTCAATATTGATGAAATTTTAACATTTAATCTTTTGACTTTAAATGACGGTTGGATGTGAGTTATTACTTTTTCAACTAAAATAAGTGTGTTTAAAGTCATTTCTGTGCCTGAAATTGGTCAAAATTGAAGATTTTGAGTAAGCAAAACTCTGTAAAAATGGCAATTTTGGTCACTGTGAGGGTTTAAAAAGTGGTTATTCAACATGAGGCCCGATCCAAATGACATTTTAAATCATTTTTGGTAGAGTCCAAAAAATCCATTTTCTGATGAAAAACGATGACCCCGGACCAGTCGAACGTTGAAAAAATGGTCAATATTGATGAAATTTTAACATTTAATCTTTTGACTTTAAATGACGGTTGGATGTGAGTTATTACTTTTTCAACTAAAATAAGTGTGTTTAAAGTCATTTCTGTGCCTGAAATTGGTCAAAATTGAAGATTTTGAGTAAGCAAAACTCTGTAAAAATGGCAGTTTTGGTCACTGTGAGGGTTTAAAAAGTGGTTATTCAACATGAGGCCCGATCTAAATGACATTTTGAATCATTTTTGGTAGAGTCCAAAAAATCAATTTTCTGATGAAAAACGATGACCCCGGACCAGTCGAACGTTGAAAAAATGGTCAATATTGACGAAATTTTAACATTTAATCTTTTGACTTTAAATGACGGTTGGATGTGAGTTATTACTTTTTCAACTACAATAAGTGTGTTTAAAGTCATTTCTGTGCCTGAAATTGGTCAAAATTGAAGATTTTGAGTAAGCAAAACTCTGTAAAAATGGCAGTTTTGGTCACTGTGAGGGTTTAAAAAGTGGTTATTCAACATGAGGCCTGATCCAAATGACATTTTGAATCATTTTTGGTAGAGTGCAAAAAATCAATTTTCTGATGAAAAACGATGACCCCGGACCAGTCGAACGTTGAAAAAATGGTCAATATTGATGAAATTTTAACATTTAATCTTTTGACTTTAAATGACGGTTGGATGTGAGTTATTACTTTTTCAACTAAAATAAGTTTGTTTAAAGTCATTTCTGTGCCTGAAATTGGTCAAAATTGAAGATTTTGAGTAAGCAAAACTCTGTAAAAATGGCAATTTTGGTCACTTTGAGGGTTTAAAAAGTGGTTATTCAACATGAGGCCCGATCCAAATGACATTTTGAATCATTTTTGGTAGAGTCCAAAAAATCAATTTTCTGATGAAAAACGATGACCCCGGACCAGTCGAACGTTGAAAAAATGGTCAATATTGATGAAATTTTAATATTTAATCTTTTGACTTTAAATGACGGTTGGATGTGAGTTATTACTTTTTCAACTAAAATAAGTGTGTTTAAAGTCATTTCTGTGCCTGAAATTGGTCAAAATTGAAGATTTTGAGAAAGCAAAACTCTGTTAAATGGCAGTTTTGGTCACTGTGAGGGTTTAAAAAGTGGTTATTCAACATGAGGCCCGATCCAAATGACATTTTTAATCATTTTTGGTAGAGTCCAAAAAATCAATTTTCTGATGAAAAACGATGACCCCGGACCAGTCGAACGTTGAAAAAATGGTCAATATTGATGAAATTTTAACATTTAATCTTTTGACTTTAAATGACGGTTGGATGTGAGTTATTACTTTTTCAACTAAAATAAGTTTGTTTAAAGTCATTTCTGTGCCTGAAATTGGTCAAAATTGAAGATTTTGAGTAAGCAAAACTCTGTAAAAATGGCAATTTTGGTCACTTTGAGGGTTTAAAAAGTGGTTATTCAACATGAGGCCCGATCCAAATGACATTTTGAATCATTTTTGGTAGAGTCCAAAAAATCAATTTTCTGATGAAAAACGATGACCCCGGACCAGTCGAACGTTGAAAAAATGGTCAATATTGATGAAATTTTAATATTTAATCTTTTGACTTTAAATGACGGTTGGATGTGAGTTATTACTTTTTCAACTAAAATAAGTGTGTTTAAAGTCATTTCTGTGCCTGAAATTGGTCAAAATTGAAGATTTTGAGAAAGCAAAACTCTGTTAAATGGCAGTTTTGGTCACTGTGAGGGTTTAAAAAGTGGTTATTCAACATGAGGCCCGATCCAAATGACATTTTTAATCATTTTTGGTAGAGTCCAAAAAATCAATTTTCTGATGAAAAACGATGACCCCGGACCAGTCGAACGTTGAAAAAATGGTCAATATTGATGAAATTTTAACATTTAATCTTTTGACTTTAAATGACGGTTGGATGTGAGTTATTACTTTTTCAACTAAAATAAGTGTGTTTAAAGTCATTTCTGTGCCTGAAATTGGTCAAAATTGAAGATTTTGAGTAAGCAAAACTCTGTAAAAATGGCAATTTTGGTCACTGTGAGGGTTTAAAAAGTGGTTATTCAACATGAGGCCCGATCCAAATGACATTTTAAATCATTTTTGGTAGAGTCCAAAAAATCAATTTTCTGATGAAAAACGATGACCCCGGACCAGTCGAACGTTGAAAAAATGGTCAATATTGATGAAATTTTAACATTTAATCTTTTGACTTTAAATGACGGTTGGATGTGAGTTATTACTTTTTCAACTAAAATAAGTGTGTTTAAAGTCATTTCTGTGCCTGAAATTGGTCAAAATTGAAGATTTTGAGTAAGCAAAACTCTGTAAAAATGGCAGTTTTGGTCACTGTGAGGGTTTAAAAAGTGGTTATTCAACATGAGGCCCGATCTAAATGACATTTTGAATCATTTTTGGTAGAGTCCAAAAAATCAATTTTCTGATGAAAAACGATGACCCCGGACCAGTCGAACGTTGAAAAAATGGTCAATATTGACGAAATTTTAACATTTAATCTTTTGACTTTAAATGACGGTTGGATGTGAGTTATTACTTTTTCAACTACAATAAGTGTGTTTAAAGTCATTTCTGTGCCTGAAATTGGTCAAAATTGAAGATTTTGAGTAAGCAAAACTCTGTAAAAATGGCAGTTTTGGTCACTGTGAGGGTTTAAAAAGTGGTTATTCAACATGAGGCCTGATCCAAATGACATTTTGAATCATTTTTGGTAGAGTGCAAAAAATCAATTTTCTGATGAAAAACGATGACCCCGGACCAGTCGAACGTTGAAAAAATGGTCAATATTGATGAAATTTTAACATTTAATCTTTTGACTTTAAATGACGGTTGGATGTGAGTTATTACTTTTTCAACTAAAATAAGTTTGTTTAAAGTCATTTCTGTGCCTGAAATTGGTCAAAATTGAAGATTTTGAGTAAGCAAAACTCTGTAAAAATGGCAATTTTGGTCACTTTGAGGGTTTAAAAAGTGGTTATTCAACATGAGGCCCGATCCAAATGACATTTTGAATCATTTTTGGTAGAGTCCAAAAAATCAATTTTCTGATGAAAAACGATGACCCCGGACCAGTCGAACGTTGAAAAAATGGTCAATATTGATGAAATTTTAATATTTAATCTTTTGACTTTAAATGACGGTTGGATGTGAGTTATTACTTTTTCAACTAAAATAAGTGTGTTTAAAGTCATTTCTGTGCCTGAAATTGGTCAAAATTGAAGATTTTGAGAAAGCAAAACTCTGTTAAATGGCAGTTTTGGTCACTGTGAGGGTTTAAAAAGTGGTTATTCAACATGAGGCCCGATCCAAATGACATTTTTAATCATTTTTGGTAGAGTCCAAAAAATCAATTTTCTGATGAAAAACGATGACCCCGGACCAGTCGAACGTTGAAAAAATGGTCAATATTGATGAAATTTTAACATTTAATCTTTTGACTTTAAATGACGGTTGGATGTGAGTTATTACTTTTTCAACTACAATAAGTGTGTTTAAAGTCATTTCTGTGCCTGAAATTGGTCAAAATTGAAGATTTTGAGTAAGCAAAACTCTGTAAAAATGGCAGTTTTGGTCACTGTGAGGGTTTAAAAAGTGGTTATTCAACATGAGGCCTGATCCAAATGACATGTTGAATCATTTTTGGTAGAGTCCAAAAAATCCATTTTCTGATGAAAAACGATGACCCCGGACCAGTCGAACGTTGAAAAAATGGTCAATATTGATGAAATTTTAACATTTAATCTTTTGACTTTAAATGACGGTTGGATGTGAGTTATTACTTTTTCAACTAAAATAAGTGTGTTTAAAGTCATTTCTGTGCCTGAAATTGGTCAAAATTGAAGATTTTGAGTAAGCAAAACTCTGTAAAAATGGCAATTTTGGTCACTGTGAGGGTTTAAAAAGTGGTTATTCAACATGAGGCCCGATCCAAATGACATTTTAAATCATTTTTGGTAGAGTCCAAAAAATCCATTTTCTGATGAAAAACGATGACCCCGGACCAGTCGAACGTTGAAAAAATGGTCAATATTGATGAAATTTTAACATTTAATCTTTTGACTTTAAATGACGGTTGGATGTGAGTTATTACTTTTTCAACTAAAATAAGTGTGTTTAAAGTCATTTCTGTGCCTGAAATTGGTCAAAATTGAAGATTTTGAGTAAGCAAAACTCTGTAAAAATGGCAATTTTGGTCACTGTGAGGGTTTAAAAAGTGGTTATTCAACATGAGGCCCGATCCAAATGACATTTTGAATCATTTTTGGTAGTCCAAAAAATCAATTTTCTGATGAAAAACGATGACCCCGGACCAGTCGAACGTTGAAAAAATGGTCAATATTGATGAAATTTTAACATTTAATCTTTTGACTTTAAATGATGGTTGGATGTGAGTTATTACTTTTTCAACTAAAATAAGTGTGTTTAAAGTCATTTCTGTGCCTGAAATTGGTCAAAATTGAAGATTTTGAGTAAGCAAAACTCTGTAAAAATGGCAGTTTTGGTCACTGTGAGGGTTTAAAAAGTGGTTATTCAACATGAGGCCCGATCTAAATGACATTTTGAATCATTTTTGGTAGAGTCCAAAAAATCAATTTTCTGATGAAAAACGATGACCCCGGACCAGTCGAACGTTGAAAAAATGGTCAATATTGACGAAATTTTAACATTTAATCTTTTGACTTTAAATGACGGTTGGATGTGAGTTATTACTTTTTCAACTACAATAAGTGTGTTTAAAGTCATTTCTGTGCCTGAAATTGGTCAAAATTGAAGATTTTGAGTAAGCAAAACTCTGTAAAAATGGCAGTTTTGGTCACTGTGAGGGTTTAAAAAGTGGTTATTCAACATGAGGCCTGATCCAAATGACATTTTGAATCATTTTTGGTAGAGTGCAAAAAATCAATTTTCTGATGAAAAACGATGACCCCGGACCAGTCGAACGTTGAAAAAATGGTCAATATTGATGAAATTTTAACATTTAATCTTTTGACTTTAAATGACGGTTGGATGTGAGTTATTACTTTTTCAACTAAAATAAGTTTGTTTAAAGTCATTTCTGTGCCTGAAATTGGTCAAAATTGAAGATTTTGAGTAAGCAAAACTCTGTAAAAATGGCAATTTTGGTCACTTTGAGGGTTTAAAAAGTGGTTATTCAACATGAGGCCCGATCCAAATGACATTTTGAATCATTTTTGGTAGAGTCCAAAAAATCAATTTTCTGATGAAAAACGATGACCCCGGACCAGTCGAACGTTGAAAAAATGGTCAATATTGATGAAATTTTAATATTTAATCTTTTGACTTTAAATGACGGTTGGATGTGAGTTATTACTTTTTCAACTAAAATAAGTGTGTTTAAAGTCATTTCTGTGCCTGAAATTGGTCAAAATTGAAGATTTTGAGAAAGCAAAACTCTGTTAAATGGCAGTTTTGGTCACTGTGAGGGTTTAAAAAGTGGTTATTCAACATGAGGCCCGATCCAAATGACATTTTGAATCATTTTTGGTAGAGTCCAAAAAATCAATTTTCTGATGAAAAACGATGACCCCGGACCAGTCGAACGTTGAAAAAATGGTCAATATTGATGAAATTTTAACATTTAATCTTTTGACTTTAAATGACGGTTGGATGTGAGTTATTACTTTTTCAACTAAAATAAGTGTGTTTAAAGTCATTTCTGTGCCTGAAATTGGTCAAAATTGAAGATTTTGAGTAAGCAAAACTCTGTAAAAATGGCAATTTTGGTCACTGTGAGGGTTTAAAAAGTGGTTATTCAACATGAGGCCCGATCCAAATGACATTTTGAATCATTTTTGGTAGTCCAAAAAATCAATTTTCTGATGAAAAACGATGACCCCGGACCAGTCGAACGTTGAAAAAATGGTCAATATTGATGAAATTTTAACATTTAATCTTTTGACTTTAAATGACGGTTGGATGTGAGTTATTACTTTTTCAACTAAAATAAGTGTGTTTAAAGTCATTTCTGTGCCTGAAATTGGTCAAAATTGAAGATTTTGAGTAAGCAAAACTCTGTAAAAATGGCAGTTTTGGTCACTGTGAGGGTTTAAAAAGTGGTTATTCAACATGAGGCCCGATCTAAATGACATTTTGAATCATTTTTGGTAGAGTCCAAAAAATCAATTTTCTGATGAAAAACGATGACCCCGGACCAGTCGAACGTTGAAAAAATGGTCAATATTGACGAAATTTTAACATTTAATCTTTTGACTTTAAATGACGGTTGGATGTGAGTTATTACTTTTTCAACTACAATAAGTGTGTTTAAAGTCATTTCTGTGCCTGAAATTGGTCAAAATTGAAGATTTTGAGTAAGCAAAACTCTGTAAAAATGGCAGTTTTGGTCACTGTGAGGGTTTAAAAAGTGGTTATTCAACATGAGGCCTGATCCAAATGACATTTTGAATCATTTTTGGTAGAGTGCAAAAAATCAATTTTCTGATGAAAAACGATGACCCCGGACCAGTCGAACGTTGAAAAAATGGTCAATATTGATGAAATTTTAACATTTAATCTTTTGACTTTAAATGACGGTTGGATGTGAGTTATTACTTTTTCAACTAAAATAAGTTTGTTTAAAGTCATTTCTGTGCCTGAAATTGGTCAAAATTGAAGATTTTGAGTAAGCAAAACTCTGTAAAAATGGCAATTTTGGTCACTTTGAGGGTTTAAAAAGTGGTTATTCAACATGAGGCCCGATCCAAATGACATTTTGAATCATTTTTGGTAGAGTCCAAAAAATCAATTTTCTGATGAAAAACGATGACCCCGGACCAGTCGAACGTTGAAAAAATGGTCAATATTGATGAAATTTTAATATTTAATCTTTTGACTTTAAATGACGGTTGGATGTGAGTTATTACTTTTTCAACTAAAATAAGTGTGTTTAAAGTCATTTCTGTGCCTGAAATTGGTCAAAATTGAAGATTTTGAGAAAGCAAAACTCTGTTAAATGGCAGTTTTGGTCACTGTGAGGGTTTAAAAAGTGGTTATTCAACATGAGGCCCGATCCAAATGACATTTTTAATCATTTTTGGTAGAGTCCAAAAAATCAATTTTCTGATGAAAAACGATGACCCCGGACCAGTCGAACGTTGAAAAAATGGTCAATATTGATGAAATTTTAACATTTAATCTTTTGACTTTAAATGACGGTTGGATGTGAGTTATTACTTTTTCAACTACAATAAGTGTGTTTAAAGTCATTTCTGTGCCTGAAATTGGTCAAAATTGAAGATTTTGAGTAAGCAAAACTCTGTAAAAATGGCAGTTTTGGTCACTGTGAGGGTTTAAAAAGTGGTTATTCAACATGAGGCCTGATCCAAATGACATGTTGAATCATTTTTGGTAGAGTCCAAAAAATCCATTTTCTGATGAAAAACGATGACCCCGGACCAGTCGAACGTTGAAAAAATGGTCAATATTGATGAAATTTTAACATTTAATCTTTTGACTTTAAATGACGGTTGGATGTGAGTTATTACTTTTTCAACTAAAATAAGTGTGTTTAAAGTCATTTCTGTGCCTGAAATTGGTCAAAATTGAAGATTTTGAGTAAGCAAAACTCTGTAAAAATGGCAATTTTGGTCACTGTGAGGGTTTAAAAAGTGGTTATTCAACATGAGGCCCGATCCAAATGACATTTTAAATCATTTTTGGTAGAGTCCAAAAAATCCATTTTCTGATGAAAAACGATGACCCCGGACCAGTCGAACGTTGAAAAAATGGTCAATATTGATGAAATTTTAACATTTAATCTTTTGACTTTAAATGACGGTTGGATGTGAGTTATTACTTTTTCAACTAAAATAAGTGTGTTTAAAGTCATTTCTGTGCCTGAAATTGGTCAAAATTGAAGATTTTGAGTAAGCAAAACTCTGTAAAAATGGCAATTTTGGTCACTGTGAGGGTTTAAAAAGTGGTTATTCAACATGAGGCCCGATCCAAATGACATTTTGAATCATTTTTGGTAGTCCAAAAAATCAATTTTCTGATGAAAAACGATGACCCCGGACCAGTCGAACGTTGAAAAAATGGTCAATATTGATGAAATTTTAACATTTAATCTTTTGACTTTAAATGACGGTTGGATGTGAGTTATTACTTTTTCAACTAAAATAAGTGTGTTTAAAGTCATTTCTGTGCCTGAAATTGGTCAAAATTGAAGATTTTGAGTAAGCAAAACTCTGTAAAAATGGCAGTTTTGGTCACTGTGAGGGTTTAAAAAGTGGTTATTCAACATGAGGCCCGATCTAAATGACATTTTGAATCATTTTTGGTAGAGTCCAAAAAATCAATTTTCTGATGAAAAACGATGACCCCGGACCAGTCGAACGTTGAAAAAATGGTCAATATTGACGAAATTTTAACATTTAATCTTTTGACTTTAAATGACGGTTGGATGTGAGTTATTACTTTTTCAACTACAATAAGTGTGTTTAAAGTCATTTCTGTGCCTGAAATTGGTCAAAATTGAAGATTTTGAGTAAGCAAAACTCTGTAAAAATGGCAGTTTTGGTCACTGTGAGGGTTTAAAAAGTGGTTATTCAACATGAGGCCTGATCCAAATGACATTTTGAATCATTTTTGGTAGAGTGCAAAAAATCAATTTTCTGATGAAAAACGATGACCCCGGACCAGTCGAACGTTGAAAAAATGGTCAATATTGATGAAATTTTAACATTTAATCTTTTGACTTTAAATGACGGTTGGATGTGAGTTATTACTTTTTCAACTAAAATAAGTTTGTTTAAAGTCATTTCTGTGCCTGAAATTGGTCAAAATTGAAGATTTTGAGTAAGCAAAACTCTGTAAAAATGGCAATTTTGGTCACTTTGAGGGTTTAAAAAGTGGTTATTCAACATGAGGCCCGATCCAAATGACATTTTGAATCATTTTTGGTAGAGTCCAAAAAATCAATTTTCTGATGAAAAACGATGACCCCGGACCAGTCGAACGTTGAAAAAATGGTCAATATTGATGAAATTTTAATATTTAATCTTTTGACTTTAAATGACGGTTGGATGTGAGTTATTACTTTTTCAACTAAAATAAGTGTGTTTAAAGTCATTTCTGTGCCTGAAATTGGTCAAAATTGAAGATTTTGAGAAAGCAAAACTCTGTTAAATGGCAGTTTTGGTCACTGTGAGGGTTTAAAAAGTGGTTATTCAACATGAGGCCCGATCCAAATGACATTTTGAATCATTTTTGGTAGAGTCCAAAAAATCAATTTTCTGATGAAAAACGATGACCCCGGACCAGTCGAACGTTGAAAAAATGGTCAATATTGATGAAATTTTAACATTTAATCTTTTGACTTTAAATGACGGTTGGATGTGAGTTATTACTTTTTCAACTAAAATAAGTGTGTTTAAAGTCATTTCTGTGCCTGAAATTGGTCAAAATTGAAGATTTTGAGTAAGCAAAACTCTGTAAAAATGGCAGATTTGGTCACTGTGAGGGTTTAAAAAGTGGTTATTCAACATGAGGCCTGATCCAAATGACATGTTGAATCATTTTTGGTAGAGTCCAAAAAATCCATTTTCTGATGAAAAACGATGACCCCGGACCAGTCGAACGTTGAAAAAATGGTCAATATTGATGAAATTTTAACATTTAATCTTTTGACTTTAAATGACGGTTGGATGTGAGTTATTACTTTTTCAACTAAAATAAGTGTGTTTAAAGTCATTTCTGTGCCTGAAATTGGTCAAAATTGAAGATTTTGAGTAAGCAAAACTCTGTAAAAATGGCAATTTTGGTCACTGTGAGGGTTTAAAAAGTGGTTATTCAACATGAGGCCCGATCCAAATGACATTTTAAATCATTTTTGGTAGAGTCCAAAAAATCCATTTTCTGATGAAAAACGATGACCCCGGACCAGTCGAACGTTGAAAAAATGGTCAATATTGATGAAATTTTAACATTTAATCTTTTGACTTTAAATGACGGTTGGATGTGAGTTATTACTTTTTCAACTAAAATAAGTGTGTTTAAAGTCATTTCTGTGCCTGAAATTGGTCAAAATTGAAGATTTTGAGAAAGCAAAACTCTGTAAAAATGGCAGTTTTGGTCACTGTGAGGGTTTAAAAAGTGGTTATTCAACATGAGGCCCGATCCAAATGACATTTTGAATCATTTTTGGTAGAGTCCAAAAAATCCATTTTCTGATGAAAAACGATGACCCCGGACCAGTCGAACGTTGGAAAAATGGTCAATATTGATGAAATTTTAACATTTAATCTTTTGACTTTAAATGACGGTTGGATGTGAGTTATTACTTTTTCAACTAAAATAAGTGTGTTTAAAGTCATTTCTGTGCCTGAAATTGGTCAAAATTGAAGATTTTGAGTGAGCAAAACTCTGTAAAAATGGCAGTTTTGGTCACTGTGAGGGTTTAAAAAGTGGTTATTCAACATGAGGCCCGATCCAAATGACATTTTGAATCATTTTTGGTAGAGTCCAAAAAATCAATTTTCTGATGAAAAACGATGACCCCGGACCAGTCGAACGTTGAAAAAATGTTCAATATTGATGAAATTTTAACATTTAATCTTTTGACTTTAAATGACAGTTGGATGTGAGTTAATACTTTTTCAACTAAAATAAGTGTGTTTAAAGTCATTTCTGTGCCTGAAATTGGTCAAAATTGAAGATTTTGAGTAAGCAAAACTCTGTAAAAATGGCAATTTTGGTCACTGTGAGGGTTTAAAAAGTGGTTATTCAACATGAGGCCCGATCCAAATGACATTTTGAATCATTTTTGGTAGTCCAAAAAATCAATTTTCTGATGAAAAACGATGACCCCGGACCAGTCGAACGTTGAAAAAATGGTCAATATTGATGAAATTTTAACATTTAATCTTTTGACTTTAAATGACGGTTGGATGTTAATTATTACTTTTTCAACTAAAATAAGTGTGTTTAAAGTCATTTCTGTGCCTGAAATTGGTCAAAATTGAAGATTTTGAGTAAGCAAAACTCTGTAAAAATGGCAGTTTTGGTCACTGTGAGGGTTTAAAAAGTGGTTATTCAACATGAGGCCTGATCCAAATGACATTTGGAATCATTTTTGGTAGAGTCCAAAAAATCCATTTTCTGATGAAAAACGATGACCCCGGACCAGTCGAACGTTGAAAAAATGGTCAATATTGATGAAATTTTAACATTTAATCTTTTGACTTTAAATGACGGTTGGATGTGAGTTATTACTTTTTCAACTAAAATAAGTGTGTTTAAAGTCATTTCTGTCCCTGAAATTGGTCAAAATTGAAGATTTTGAGTAAGCAAAACTCTGTAAAAATGGCAATTTTGGTCACTGTGAGGGTTTAAAAAGTGGTTATTCAACATGAGGCCCGATCCAAATGACATTTTGAATCATTTTTGGTAGAGTCCAAAAAATCCATTTTCTGATGAAAAACGATGACCACGGACCAGTCGAACGTTGAAAAAATGGTCAATATTGATGAAATTTTAACATTTAATCTTTTGACTTTAAATGACGGTTGGATGTGAGTTATTACTTTTTCAACTAAAATAAGTGTGTTTAAAGTCATTTCTAGGCCTGAAATTGGTCAAAATTGAAGATTTTGAGTAAGCAAAACTCTGTAAAAATGGCAATTTTGGTCACTGTGAGGGTTTAAAAAGTGGTTATTCAACATGAGGCCCGATCCAAATGACATTTTGAATCATTTTTGGTAGTCCAAAAAATCAATTTTCTGATGAAAAACGATGACCCCGGACCAGTCGAACGTTGAAAAAATGGTCAATATTGATGAAATTTTAACATTTAATCTTTTGACTTTAAATGACGGTTGGATGTGAGTTATTACTTTTTCAACTAAAATAAGTGTGTTTAAAGTCATTTCTGTGCCTGAAATTGGTCAAAATTGAAGATTTTGAGTAAGCAAAACTCTGTAAAAATGGCAGTTTTGGTCACTGTGAGGGTTTAAAAAGTGGTTATTCAACATGAGGCCCGATCTAAATGACATTTTGAATCATTTTTGGTAGAGTCCAAAAAATCAATTTTCTGATGAAAAACGATGACCCCGGACCAGTCGAACGTTGAAAAAATGGTCAATATTGACGAAATTTTAACATTTAATCTTTTGACTTTAAATGACGGTTGGATGTGAGTTATTACTTTTTCAACTACAATAAGTGTGTTTAAAGTCATTTCTGTGCCTGAAATTGGTCAAAATTGAAGATTTTGAGTAAGCAAAACTCTGTAAAAATGGCAGTTTTGGTCACTGTGAGGGTTTAAAAAGTGGTTATTCAACATGAGGCCTGATCCAAATGACATTTTGAATCATTTTTGGTAGAGTGCAAAAAATCCATTTTCTGATGAAAAACGATGACCCCGGACCAGTCGAACGTTGAATAAATGGTCAATATTGATGAAATTTTAACATTTAATCTTTTGACTTTAAATGACGGTTGGATGTGAGTTATTACTTTTTCAACTAAAATAAGTGTGTTTAAAGTCATTTCTGTGCCTGAAATTGGTCAAAATTGAAGATTTTGAGTAAGCAAAACTCTGTAAAAATGGCAATTTTGGTCACTGTGAGGGTTTAAAAAGTGGTTATTCAACATGAGGCCCGATCCAAATGACATTTTAAATCATTTTTGGTAGAGTCCAAAAAATCCATTTTCTGATGAAAAACGATGACCCCGGACCAGTCGAACGTTGAAAAAATGGTCAATATTGATGAAATTTTAACATTTAATCTTTTGACTTTAAATGACGGTTGGATGTGAGTTATTACTTTTTCAACTAAAATAAGTGTGTTTAAAGTCATTTCTGTGCCTGAAATTGGTCAAAATTGAAGATTTTGAGAAAGCAAAACTCTGTAAAAATGGCAGTTTTGGTCACTGTGAGGGTTTAAAAAGTGGTTATTCAACATGAGGCCCGATCCAAATGACATTTTGAATCATTTTTGGTAGAGTCCAAAAAATCCATTTTCTGATGAAAAACGATGACCCCGGACCAGTCGAACGTTGAAAAAATGGTCAATATTGATGAAATTTTAACATTTAATCTTTTGACTTTAAATGACGGTTGGATGTGAGTTATTACTTTTTCAACTAAAATAAGTGTGTTTAAAGTCATTTCTGTGCCTGAAATTGGTCAAAATTGAAGATTTTGAGTAAGCAAAACTCTGTAAAAATGGCAGTTTTGGTCACTGTGAGGGTTTAAAAAGTGGTTATTCAACATGAGGCCCGATCCAAATGACATTTTGAATCATTTTTGGTAGAGTCCAAAAAATCAATTTTCTGATGAAAAACGATGACCCCGGACCAGTCGAACGTTGAAAAAATGTTCAATATTGATGAAATTTTAACATTTAATCTTTTGACTTTAAATGACGGTTGGATGTGAGTTAATACTTTTTCAACTAAAATAAGTGTGTTTAAAGTCATTTCTGTGCCTGAAATTGGTCAAAATTGAAGATTTTGAGTAAGCAAAACTCTGTAAAAATGGCAATTTTGGTCACTGTGAGGGTTTAAAAAGTGGTTATTCAACATGAGGCCCGATCCAAATGACATTTTGAATCATTTTTGGTAGAGTCCAAAAAATCCATTTTCTGATGAAAAACGATGACCCCGGACCAGTCGAACGTTGAAAAAATGGTCAATATTGATGAAATTTTAATATTTAATCTTTTGACTTTAAATGACGGTTGGATGTGAGTTATTACTTTTTCAACTAAAATAAGTGTGTTTAAAGTCATTTCTGTGCCTGAAATTGGTCAAAATTGAAGATTTTGAGTAAGCAAAACTCTGTAAAAATTGCAGTTTTGGTCACTGTGAGGGTTTAAAAAGTGGTTATTCAACATGAGGCCCGATCCAAATGACATTTTGAATCATTTTTGGTAGAGTCCAAAAAATCAATTTTGTGATGAAAAACGATGACCCCGGACCAGTTGAACGTTGAAAAAATGGTCAATATTGATGAAATTTTAACATTTAATCTTTTGACTTTAAATGACGGTTGGATGTTAATTATTACTTTTTCAACTAAAATAAGTGTGTATAAAGTCATTTCTGTGCCTGAAATTGGTCAAAATTGAAGATTTTGAGTAAGCAAAACTCTGTAAAAATGGCAGTTTTGGTCACTGTGAGGGTTTAAAAAGTGGTTATTCAACATGAGGCCTGATCCAAATGACATTTTGAATCATTTTTGGTAGAGTCCAAAAAATCCATTTTCTGATGAAAAACGATGACCCCGGACCAGTCGAACGTTGAAAAAATGGTCAATATTGATGAAATTTTAACATTTAATCTTTTGACTTTAAATGACGGTTGGATGTGAGTTATTACTTTTTCAACTAAAATAAGTGTGTTTAAAGTCATTTCTGTGCCTGAAATTGGTCAAAATTGAAGATTTTGAGTAAGCAAAACTCTGTAAAAATGGCAGTTTTGGTCACTGTGAGGGTTTAAAAAGTGGTTATTCAACATGAGGCCCGATCCAAATGACATTTTGAATCATTTTTGGTAGAGTCCAACAAATCAATTTTCTGATGAAAAACGATGACCCCGGACCAGTCGAACGTTGCAAAAATGGTCAATATTGATGAAATTTTAATATTTAATCTTTTGACTTTAAATGACGGTTGGATGTGAGTTATGACTTTTTCAACTAAAATAAGTGTGTTTAAAGTCATTTCTGTGCCTGAAATTGGTCTAAATTGAAGATTTTGAGTAAGCAAAACTCTGTAAAAATGGCAATTTTGGTCACTGTGAGGGTTTAAAAAGTTGTTATTCAACATGAGGCCCGATCCAAATGACATTTTGAATCATTTTTGGTAGAGTCCAAAAAATCAATTTTCTGATGAAAAACGATGACCCCGGACCAGTCGAACGTTGAAAAAATGGTCAATATTGATGAAATTTTAACATTTAATCTTTTGACTTTAAATGACGGTTGGATGTTAATTATTACTTTTTCAACTAAAATAAGTGTGTTTAAAGTCATTTCTGTGCCTGAAATTGGTCAAAATTGAAGATTTTGAGTAAGCAAAACTCTGTAAAAATGGCAATTTTGGTCACTGTGAGGGTTTAAAAAGTGGTTATTCAACATGAGGCCCGATCCAAATGACATTTTGAATCATTTTTGGTAGAGTCCAAAAAATCAATTTTCTGATGAAAAACGATGACCCCGGACCAGTCGAACGTTGAAAAAATGTTCAATATTGATGAAATTTTAACATTTAATCTTTTGACTTTAAATGACGGTTGGATGTGAGTTAATACTTTTTCAACTAAAATAAGTGTGTTTAAAGTCATTTCTGTGCCTGAAATTGGTCAAAATTGAAGATTTTGAGTAAGCAAAACTCTGTAAAAATGGCAATTTTGGTCACTGTGAGGGTTTAAAAAGTGGTT
>NW_028249528.1:0-15267 GCF_964263255.1 Lissotriton vulgaris | reverse complement strand
GTCTGGGAGGTGGTTACACCTCCCTGTGACAGGAAACCTATTGTCCAGGTGTAGGAAGGGGGAGTCTCTAGTTGGCGCAGTGTAGCACTAGCGACAAGCAGGGACTCTCTCTTCCTCGTCAGGGCTGAGGGTTACCTTCAAGACAACCTCTGCTTACCCTCTAGGTAGTGTGGCTTAAGCAGTCTTAGGCTAATCTTTGGGGCACATAGGGTTAAACATTTGCAATATTACACCATCACAACCAACCCACCACACAATGACACCAAACTGTATTTGTAAAAATATGTATCTTTATATAGATTTCAAGCAGGTTTGTAAATACAGTTGTCAAACTTTCAATAGCGGTTCCAGTTTACTTAAGTTCAGGTTGCCACAGTTCTTTCTTAGCAATAAGCAATCTTTTGGGCCTTCTGCCCAGGTCCAGCAAGGTTCAGTGTCTTGTAGCGCCTCAATGCGCTTTCCCCTGTCTCTGCTCGTTTCAGAGAGGAGCTCGGGCCTCGAGGACCAGGAGCTGTGCGAGCCTCAGTCTCAGGGGCGGCTCGCGTTGGGAGCAGATAGCGCGGTGCGAGCTCGGGTTGCAGGACGCTCGCACCGTGAGGATGCAACACAGTACCTTTCAAATTCTTGTGGAGCGGGCGGCTTCCAGGGGAGCTGTCCCACGTCGCGTTGCTTTTCCGGGGTCGCTGTTCGCTGCGGCTCTCAGCCGGGCAGGTCACGGGTCATCTGGGGCGGCGGTGCTCCGTGGCGGCAGGGTCCTTTCCTCGTCGTTCGCTCCGACCCTGGAGGCGGCGGCTGTGTGGTGGCGGCCAGTGGCAGAACGGTCCCCAAGTGCAGGACGTACCCAGCCAAAGTGCTGGTTGCAGCTGTGTGTTCACAGCTGAGCTGTCGGGCAGGCTACCGACCAGAGGGGTTTATCACAGGGCGGCTGTCCGTCTTCGCAGGTGGATTGACGGCTCGAAGCGCAGTCAATTCGGGAGCTTGGACCGGACGGGTCCTCCTTCGCGTTGCTCTCGGGCTCCCGGCGCAGATGCGGTCACGGTGTTCGGGCCAGTGGCGGCTGGACCTCACGTTGCTCTCGCTGTTGCTTTGGGCCCCGGTCACGGTGCTTGGGGGGATGCCGATGCCTTGGATTACGGGGAGCGTGGCAGGCTTACCCAGCACTCCTAGACCCCTCTGTCAGTACTGCAGCGATAAGCAGCACCCACAGTCGCTTTCTTCAGGATGTAGCGCCCACTGGTCCTGGGGCGCTGGTCAGGGGGCAAGTTCAGCAGCAAGCCCTTGGAGATCTTTCAGCAGAGTTTGGCACAAAGTTTCACAAAGCAAAAGTCTTGTAGTCTTTCCTTTTTCTCTCCTTCTGCAGCAAGGCACCAGACACAGGCAAGAGTCAGCACCCTTCCTTGTCCTTCCAGGTCCTTCTCGTCGGGCAGAGTTCCTTCTGTAGCACAAACAGGATCTAATTTACAAGGAGCAGGGCTCCTACTTTTATACTGCATTTCTTTTGTTCTCGCAGGCCAGGGGGGCCTTTGCATAGCCACTTTCAGTCCTTGAGTACTCTGGTGGGCGTAATCCGGCTTCTGCTTTCAGTGTGAGGGGCAGGCGCATCAGACGCCCCACAGGAGGTGGAGCCAGCATTGTGCGGACAGGGGCAGCCAGAGTACCTTGTTGGTGGGGCTACGCCCTTCCTGGGCCAGGTGTCGGCTGAGTCATCAGTCGCTCCCCAGGAGGGTGGAGCCAGCATTGTGGGGGCAGAGCACAGCAAGATTCAGAGTCAAGAGCCACTCCTACCTCCCACTAAGGTGTAATCTGCGCATTCACCACCTGTCATCCCCCAGCCCTGTCACTCACACATCCCAGACAGTCAGATACACATACCAGCAGAGGCGGGCTGAAATGGTTAGGCAAGCAAAGGCTAACTTTCTAAAAGTAGCATTTGCAAACACAGGATATTAAAATAAACTTTACTAAAAGAAATATTTCATCATCCTGAGTTCAGGCATACTAAACATGACTCTCTACCATGCTCCCTGTGCCTGCTGGGATTATAGAGTGTAATAATTCCAGCAGCCCGTTCTGGCCTAAAGGAAGCAGGTAGCCTTACAATAGTGAAATACGAATTTAGTTGTAATTCACTACTAGGACATGCCACACACATCAGGGCTTGTCCTACCTTACACTTACAATGCACCCTGCCTTCAGGCCTACCAGAGGGGTGACTAATATGAAGTCAAGGGAAGGTTTCGGGGCTGGCAAGTGGTTGCACTTGCCCAGCCAGCATGACAGTACGAGACTGCACGCGGGTTCTGCGGTGGCAGTCCCCAGACACATCTTACGGCTGCTTCTGTGGGTGGCGCAACCAGCGCTGCAGGCCCACTAGCAGTATTGGCATTCACAAGCCCTGGCACTCCTAGTGTACTTTACTAGGGACTAACAGTAAATCCAATGAACCAATCATGGACATCAATCACATGTACAATTTCACCGTAGGGAGAGCATACGCACTTTAGCACTGGTCAGCAGTGGTAAAGTGCCCAGAGTCATTAAACCAAACAAAATAGGTCAGAGAGAGTATTGGAGGAAGGCAAAAAGTTTGGGGATGACCCTGCCAAGAGGCCCAGGTCCAACACCAGGCCTCCCCTGCCGGAGTTTCATCCAGCAGCAGGAGGTCAGTCCTGTGTCTGTGGCACCCATTTTGTGATGCCAGGGCTCTTTTAAACTATTACTGGTCAGGTAAGTGTGCACATGTCTTCTCCCTCTAGAAGGGTGGAATTCTACCCCTGCCACCAGGACTGGTGGGGGGAGTTAGATTTCAAAGTGTTTGACACCAAACACAACATGTTTCCATGCAGCCATTCCAAAGTTAGCATTTACTGCAAGGTTATAATGCACTTAAGAGTATATGTCCTGGCTGCATCACAGAACAGCCTCAGAGAATAGGCTCCTAAAGCTGCAGAGGGGCCCAGCTTATGCATGGGCACCCACTCACACAAAACCAAGAACTCTACCTTCAGGATCAATAAGGCCTGCCATAGGAGTGACTTATAAGTTTATATGTGTCAGTGATTAAAGGTAGATATAGGTAACCTATATCTTAGTAAGGGGTGCATGCACCACCTTACCCAGGCTGCAGTAGCAGACCTGTAGTGCAACTTTTGGAAGGCTTCCCAGGGGTGGCATAATACATGCTTCAGCCCTTGGTAGGCCTCTAGGGTACCGATGTCCTTTGTACATACTGTGTACGACATACTAGGGACTCAGAAGGGTAACCCAGTAACCAATCTGGAGTGTACCTAAAGTACTTACAATCATTTTAGAGAGGAATCAGGTAGGCTGGGTCCTGAATAGCAGGGTCCCAGCCAGACTAAAGTAGAAAAACAGTTAAATACCAGCAAAAAGGGGGGTAACCATAGCAAGCAGATCCTACTCTCCTGCAACGCGGGTGAGTTTTCAAAGGATGCGGTAGCTGCATTCGGACACAACTATTGGATGCAAGATGTTATGGTGATAGACGCAAGTGAGTTTTCAAAGGATGCGGTAGCTGTAGCCAAACCGATACAGACACAGCCATTGGCTAGAAGTTGTTATGATGACAGATGTGGGAGAGTTTTCAAAGGACGAGGTGAACGCATCCAAACCAATTTGGACACAGCCATCGGCTGCACGTTGTTATGATGACAGATGCACGTTTCAGTTTGTATCCTTATCACATGGAAACTGACTCGATAACCTCCCATCACCAATGTATCAAAGTCACTCGCAGTCCGATGACGAGTTTTTGAATATCGCAGTAGGCGTGTCGTCTGCAAGCAATGTAATGCATTGGACAGATTTAGAAAATGTCACCAACGTGAACCTATCACTCTGGCTGCACGGATTTAATGGTGCTTAGATATAAGTCTGTCTGTTCCCTAGAGACTTCAATTGCCTGCACTACCTGCATAAATCCTGCACCTCCCCATCTCTCTGTTTATATTACCACATCCTCTGGGAGATACTATGGCACGTACAGTGGTCAGGGCCTCAGTGTTCACGGAACAGAACCAGGCCCTGCTGGACACACTTCTTCCACTGTACAGCCAGCTGTAGGATAAACTAGAGGAGCAGGTCAGTGATGATTACACTGCATTTTCATTGGACATGTGCAATTATCATGCACTACTAGCATTAGGAATCTCATAGGCAAGTTCTAAATTGTGTTTTTGTAAGTTTAAAGCAGGTACACTGCTGTAGAAGTGCATATCCTGGGGTAAACATCTTATCACTGTTCTCATGTGGCGGGGTCATCATTGAACACAGGACAACTGCACATAATGCCATATGCCTACCCCTTAGACATTGTTGCCAATCTGACCATGACCTGTGTGTAGAAATAGCTGACTCAGAAACATGTTGCATGTGAACTAAGGGTCTGTGACCATGTCATCCTTACAGTTCTACACAACCCATGAGAAGGCCAAGGTGTAGATGACCATCATCTGGAAGGTGCACAATATTGTGTTGGACACTCGCCGCATCCGTTATTGCTGCAAGAGGTGGCAGAACCTTTGTGGCTGGACCAAGAAGATTGCTGAAGTCCAGCTGGGCCTGTCACTTCCAAGCAAGAGGGGCGGGTGACAAACCCTGATCCCACATGCTCCAGATCCTTGTGATGGTCTTAGCTGGCCTGGATGGGCAGTTGAAAGCCAAACAGCAGCAAGGAGGGAGTGAGTATGTACCTTGTCGCACAGCTTTTTTAACCATGCATGTTGAAGTATCTTAGCCTGATGGCCCTTTTACAAGTCAGAAGTCGGCCAAACCACTGTACTTTTTTATAAGATGTATAAGCAGTAGGATCCTTAGATGCACAGTTATGCCCCTTTCATCAGGGACATGTGAGGAAGTTATGTTCAGGGTAGTGACATTAGTGCCATGCTCATGTGATCAGCACACATTACAAAAACATGTGCATGGGGATAACCTTCAGCAGTAATGTGATAGCTCGACATGTGTCTGCACATTGACTAATGGGTGAGCCTGTTCTCAGTGTTGTTTTAACAAATCTGTGAAGTATGTTGTTATTGTAGCACTCAAGTACGGAAAGCCCATTCTATACTTCCCGGCAGCGTGTGTCATCTATGTTGAGGCCTAGGTGAATTCTGTTTGGTCAGAGTGCCGATGTTTGGTCCCAGACGTGCTGTTCAGTGTAATCAAATTTATCCTATTGGACAATCACAGCTAGGCTAACTCTGGTCACATTTCATACTGCCCTTACATAATAGTGCGTCCATGTGTATGGCTCTGTAACAATCACAACACATGCCATTCAGTGTCAAACATAGGTGGTCACTGGTGGAAACATGGCTGAAATTGTAATGTATGAAGTTAGCTACACATTCACAACAGATTACATGTGTGGAAATGCTCTTGACTATTCATACCTGACGGTGTTGTAAACCATGTGTATGAGGCATCACTGTCAGACTGTGCGATGTCAAATGTACATAATTCTGGAAGAAGTAAAAAAATTGAGATGAAAAAAATTGCAGTGTAAGCTGTAAAAAGGTGCAATATGTCTAATCGAAGTGAGGGACAATCAAACTTTGGCCATACAAATAGTGGCTTCAGCAGTCTAGACAGGATTGGTATACAGTGTTGACTGGACTAATGAAGAAGATAGGTTCAGTACTAATAGTCTGTACAGACAATGCACCCAGACGTGCCAGTGGCATGGTATTCCACCTGAAGCATTGTGAAGATGTAGTCATCAGACTTGGAAGTGTGTTGACCATTTTTCATATATAAAAATGGTGACCTGTTTACAATGTGCACAACATTCTGATTCATCTGTATGACACAGTGCATATATGATACAAGACAGTGTGTCACATGTCTATTACCCTAGCTATGCCTACTACCTTGGTGTCTCTACTATAGGAGTCTGATGTGTAATCTGACGGTAGAGAACCTACGTTACAGGACAAATGTGCACAATCACTGTTATCTGTGTGACCTGACTCATGCAATGACTACGCAATGTTAATGTTTGACAAGGAAGACACTCGAGCTGACATTTGAGTCAATGGTTCACAATTTGATGACTAAGGATTGTAGAATGGATACCATCTCTTAATTTAATTGTGTGAATCCTATTCCAACTGTGAGGTCTAAACTCCCTTGCATGAGATGAGACATCTATATCAGGACACAAGACCGTCAGGCACAAAAGATGACACACCCCCTGCTACAAGTGAAGTAGTTGACATTGTGGTTGTATCATTTGATTTTGATACCCCCTAATGTTGCAAATAACATTATGTGTGAGGGAGCAATAGTTAACTGGAAGACTAATGCCATGTATGTTAATGTAACAGAAGGTAATAGCAGTAGTCAATGTGATGTATTTATTTGATCTGTAAAGATTTGTGATCTAAACTCTGTGTCAAGAACATACAGATGACATATGTATTTATTTTTCATTCTTGTTCAAAGCCTCATCAAAGGCAAGTGGAGGAGGCAATGCCACAGATGTGGGGGAAGCAGTCCATCAGTGTGGGTCCAGTGATGAGTCGGAGGAGGAGGGACCCAGTTGCACAGAGGGTGAGGGGTGCCTCACTGAGGGCAGCTCTGAGACAACATCAGCAGGCTCAGAAGCAGAGCAAAACTCCAGTGAGGAATTCCGTGTGGTGGTGGAGGAGACAGGTACTGCATCCTCTAGATCAGAGTCTACCACCACCATGACTACCATCTCCAGCCTCCCAACTGCTCCCCATCCCACAATCAGTGGCCACTCTTCTAGAAGGGGACCTGTCTCCTTCGCTCCATGCACCTCACCCCCTGCCCTTGTCTCCCCTGCTGCCCTGAGTGTGGAGGCCATTGACTTCCTGAGGCAGATATCTGTGGGGCAGACAGCAGTGCTGAATGCCCTCCAGGTGCATACCAATCATTTGACACAAATTGTATCTTTCTTGTTCGACATTCACTCGCACATGTCTGCCCTACACAGATCTAATCAGGCTCTAGCCTCTACTTTGACAGTGTCCCAGCTCCAGCAGTCCCACCCCCTCCTACCTCTTCCCCATCCACTGTCCCAACTATCCTACGTGACCCAAGCCAATGAAAACACACACATGCACATATCTCAACAGCCACATACAGCACATAAACACACAGACACAAGGAGAAACCTACACACATGCACACTTGGGAAACAGACAGGACACACGCATCCATAGATACTACATGGACGTCGGAACTCTCTGCCTCTTCACCCTCTGCCCTTGTCTCTCCTGTTCCCCCTCTACCCAAACACTTTACCTCTGTGACCTTCGTCTATTCCTTACTGACATCTCCAAATCCCCCCAAAGGAAAAGAGGCAATCCATCTCCACTCCAAAGACCAGGCATCTAAACCTGCCGCCCGTACCCCACTGAGAGAAAAAGCCTAAAACAAACCACCCCCCCCAAATCCACCCAGTCTCCCAACCTCAAAGCCCCTCCACCTCTCATACCTGCCCAGCCCAGTACCTCAAGTACCAAAAAAACCCACCCAAAAAGAGTGAGTCCCCCCTCTCCCTGTCTACACCATACAGCATTACACTATCCCCAAAATGGTCAAACTAAACCCAACCCCCTCATTCAAGCCCTGGCACTACAGCTCTCCCCCTCAGTCTGAGCCTAACACTGCAGTAGGAAGACCCAGCAACCCCTCAATCTAAACAAAACCACTGCAGTGGACCCACACACATCTCAGATCCTATTCCTCCCAAACTAAACCCACTCCTCCCTAGTTTTGTCCCTTCGGTGCTTGGCATGCCCCCTCGATGCCCCTCCCAGGTGAGGTGACCCCTTGCAGGATTTGTGCAGGCAAGAGTCGATGGACAAGATGTGCGGGCCCATTAAACCTATGGACATATTTGGACTGGCCATTGGCCTTGTGTTATTCATCTGATTATTTATGCAGAATAAAGCATGTTCACAGTTTTTTTTCTTCTTATTTCTGTGCTCCCAAATAGTTTTTTAGTTAACTGCAAATCATGTACAATTAGTAGTGTTAGCATGCCATGGATTGCATATGGTCCGTGGAGTATATTCCCTTTGACAGTATTGTAGGAAGGTGGAATCTTACTGCATGGTTGCCCCCACTTTTTTCCTGGTGTTTTAATTGTTTTTGACTTAGTTTGGCTGGGATCCCTGCTAATCAGGGCCCCAGCCTATCTATTTTCCTCTTTAAATTGATTGCACGTACATTAGGGACACTCCAGGTTGTTTACTGGGGGTACCCTTGTGAGTCCCTAGTATATGGTCCCCGGTAGCTTGTCTCCTTTCTGGTGAAGAATTGGCTTGGTAGTTTAGTCTGCCCTGTTCCCATGATGCACTGGGCCAGGGACAGACTGATTTGCATATAGCCAGGTTCTGAGCTGGGATGGTGCAGTGAGATAAATAACGGTGATGGATCAAGCCCTGATCTTTGGACTGGGTAAGAGTGGTCTGCTTAATTCAGACACTCTGTTCATCACCACCCCCTTTTCTGAACCATTAAACCTATGGACATATTTGGCCTGGCCATTGGCCTTGTGTTATTCATCTGATTATCTATGCAGAATAAAGCATGTTCACAGTTATTTTTTTCCTTCTTATTTCTGTGCCCCCAAATAGTTTTTTAGTTAACTGCAAATCATGAACAATTAGTAGTGTTAGCATGCCATGGATTGCATATGGTCCGTGGAGTATATTCCCTTTGACAGTATTGTAGGAAGGTGGAATCTTACTGCATGGTTGCCCCCACTTTTTTCCGGGTGTTTTAATTGTTTTTGACTTAGTTTGGCTGGGATCCCTGCTAATCAGGGCCCCAGCCTATCTATTTTCCTCTTTAAATTGATTGCACGTACATTAGGGACACTCCAGGTTGTTTACTGGGGGTACCCTTGTGAGTCCCTAGTATATGGTACCTTAGGTACCAAGGGCATAGGTACCCCAGAGGCCTACCGGGGGCTGCAGCATGTATTATGCCACCCCTGGGAAGCCTTCCATAATGAAACCACAGGTCTGCTACTGCAGCCTGTGTTAGGTGGTGTAAGCACCCCTTACTAAGATGAGGCTACCTATATCTACCTTTAAATACAGACCCATATAAACCTATTAGTCACTCCTATGGCAGGCCTTAACAATCCTGAAGGTAGAGTGCTTGGTTTTGTGTGAGAGGGTGCCCATGCATGAGCAGGACCCCTCTGCAGCTTTCGGAATCTATTCTATGTAGCTGTTCCGTGATGCCGCCAGACCATATACTCTCAAGTGCATTAAAACCGCGCGGTAAATGCTAACTTTGGAATGGCTGCATTGAAACATGTCGTGTTTGGTGTAAAACACTTTGGAATCCTACCCCCCTGCCATTCCTGGTAGCAGGGGTAGAATTCCACCCTTCTAGAGGGAGAAGACATGTACACCCTTACCTGACCGGTAAGAGTTTAAAAGAGACCCAGCATCACAAAATGGATGCTGCAGCCACAGACGCGAGTCTGACCTCCTGCTGCAGGACGCAACTCCAGCAGGGGAGGCTTGGACAATAGGTTTCCTGTCACAAGGAAGTGTATCCACCTCCCCAGACAGGCTTTAGTGATTTGTGGCTGGGTGGGTGCATTCAGTGAATGCTTTTCAGACAGTGCTGGGGGCACATTTGGTGTCCCTGTGCATATCCCAGTTCAAAACCGTTGCAGGGCTGCTCAGCCCCTGCTCTGGCGTGAAAATGGACAATGGGGAAGGGGTGTAATCCCCTTAGCCATTATATATAGGGACTATTTCCCAGGTTATTTTGCGCCACTGTAGGACATTTCTAAGTGTGAGACATTGGCTTTTAGAATATCCTTTGCCAATCAATACTCTTTTAACAAGGCTCTTATTTATAGACCCCCTGATCATAGAGCAGCTTTTTTGGATAACAATAGTCAGCTGCTAGATATAAAAAATAATTTCTCATATTTCCCCATATTAGGGGATTTTAATTTCCATCTAGAGAACACCCTAGATAGTGATACACTCTGTTTTCTGATTTTATGGAAAGTGGGGGACTAGTACAACTTAGAAATGCTGCCACACTTGCTGCAGGCCATACTTTAGATGGTCTTTTTCTTGACAGTCATGTCCATTCTACCACTGGCATGGTCAGACCATTGTGCAGTTATGTTTTCACTCAATTCAGAAAAATCTAACTCTCTAAGTTGACCCTGGCCTAAAAACACCCCTGAAACTTTTAATCCGCTGTTAGTCGATTCTAAACAAGAAATTCCTCAAGATCAGGATGAGGATACCTCAGATTATCATAGTTGAATATCCTCCAATCACAATCGGTTGGCCCCACATGAATCTATTAGGACTAGGATGATTTCTTGGACCGAACCCTGGTTTGACTATACTCTTAAGAGCTTTAAACAAACTTACAGCGGGCTGGAAAGAAAATTGCAATTACAGCATGACCCCAGTGCCAAATCTAACTACTTTACAGCCAAAATTAAGGCCTCTTTAAATGTCACCAAAGTGCTTTTGGCGACGGTGCGCAAGCTAAGAAAACTGTCTTAACCAATTAATAATAAATTCAATCAAAATTTCTGCAAATCTCTGCCGGAATTTTTCTTGAGCAAAGTCGAATTGGTCTATAATTGTTTTGTAATCAGCCACAAAGAGGGATACATCTTGAAGGAATGGCTTTTACACCCTCATCAGGGGTAACTTCCCTTTCTAACACCCCGTCCGAGAACAACAACATAGGGAAAGATCTTAAGGCTCCCTCCGAAAGTTTAGCCCTCTTTATGAAGGTACTATTCATCACTCTTAAGCCCTCTAAATCTGGCTCAACTTTGCACCCTTTCCCCCCTATGTTCCTGCATCTAGTACCTGAAGTTACAGATAATTATCTTAAGGATATCTTTAATAAGATGTTCTTGGACGGTCATTTTCCCAAGTTACTGGAAAAGGGCTTCCATTTAATCCCTGTAAAAAAAAATGTGATGTCAGTGACCCAAACAACTGTAAGCCAATCTCTCGGCTTCCTTTCATAAACTCTGAACTATCTTCGTTCATTTCAAACAATGATCTTCTTGATGTTTCTCAATTTGACTTTAGAAATCAGCATAGCACCAAATCAACTCTGATTACGGTGTCCAAGGAAATCAGGCAAACCATTGGTAAGAGTGGGAGGGCTGTATTGATTCTATTAGATCTATCCGCAGCCTATAATACGGTCAACCACAGCCTTCTTATTGACCCTCTTTCAACCCTTGGGATTAGGGGTAAGGCACTTAGTCTTTTTTCATCTTTCCTTTCAGACATGGATCAGTTTGTGGAGATAAATGCTTTAGGTCAAGGGTCTTCTCGCTTCCTTGTTGGGCACCTCAGGGGTCTTTTCTGAACCCCAATCTCTTCAATCTTTATATTATACCCTTAGCCAAGCTTATAAAGGCATTTGGCTTTACAGTGGTATCTTACACCGAAAATACACAAATTGTAGTATCGCTGGCTAGTGACCTGGAGGGCATGTGAGAAATTGGTAACTGGATGTCAGACAACTGTCTTACATTGAACTTCAGTAAGACAGAGGTTCTCTTGTTCAGAAAGGATACCTCTTTTTGGTCACCAAATTGGTGACCTTCGGAGATGGTCTAACTTCTCACCCCGGTCAGGAAGGTAAAAACATTGGGGAGTATTCTTTGATGATAAGCTTTCCTTTGAGGACCAAATCAATTCTATAACATCCACTTGTTTTCTAATATAAAACATTCTCAGGAAAATACTACCATTTATTTGCCTGGACTTGCAGAAAGCTGTCATCTCCGCTTTAATATTGTCAAAAATTAACTACTGCATTGTGCTGTTTTTTAATATCTGGGTCAAATTTTTAAATGAACTCCAAGTTCTTCAAAATGCTGCTGCCTGACTGCTGCTTGTGGTACCAAAACTTCAGTCAGTATTCCATCTACTGCCACAGCTGCATTGGCTTCCTATAAACACATTGGGGCAGATTTATGAGGCCGTTGCGCCTCTTTGCGCCGCAATTGCGTCACTTTATTTGAAGCAACTGCGGCGCAAACAATGCGCCCTATTTACAACGTGACGCATCTAGGAGATGCGTCACGTTGTAAAGCACTGCACCATAAGGAGGCGTTCCTGCGCAGGGGTGGCGTTCCTGCACAGGAACGCCTCCTGAAAGTGGCTGAGTGAAATCTATGAGATTTCACTCAGTCACTTTCAGGGCAATGCTGCGTCAAAACCCTGCGCCTGCTTGAAGCAGGCGTAGGTCTTGATGCAGCATTAGTAGAATGGGGCACCCCCGAGCCTTGCTGGAGCTGCGTCGCGCTTGCGACGCAACTCCAGCAATGCGCCACATTTCCGGCACAGATGCGTCACGCATCTGTGCCGTTTTTGCACCATGGTGCGCTGCATTATAAATGCCTTAATCAATGATGAATTAATCCTTGTATTTGAGCAACAGTGTACAGTCTGCTCTATAGTACTCCAATACTTATTATACAGCAAAAAACCTACCACCACGGTTAAAGAAAAATATTTATTCTATTTCATTCAAATTTCATTGGTTATGCTCATATTGTTACAATACATGATTCAAAAAATGAGTAAAAAGCAGATAGGTTGCCCCAAAGGGAGCGTGCAAAGAAAAGGTGTGTTCATAGAATTGAAACAAGAAAAGGAAAGGAAATACACAGAAGTGGGCACAAAATTATTCACGTAATTTTACAAGCAATATCGGCCATATAATTCACCGTATTGAGAACTTGACCAAATTTAGTTTGTATTATTGCAATCACAACATTGTAATACATAAACCTATTTGCACTATCAACAATGGTGTTGCACGGATCGGTCCAAGGTAAAGTAAAGAAAATGTCTTTTTTTTTTTTGTTTTTTTTTTTAAAGAAAAATATTTATTCTATTTCATTCAAATTTCATTGGTTATGCTCATATTGTTGCAATACATGATTCAAAAAATGAGTAAAAGCAGATAGGTTGCCCCAAAGGGACGGTGCAAAGAAAAGGTGTGTTCAGAGAATTGAAACAAGAAAAGGAAAGGAAATACACAGAAGTGGGCACAAAATTATTCACGTAATTTTACAAGCAATATCGGCCATATAATTCACCGTATTGAGAACCTGACCAAATTTAGTTTGTATTATTGCAATCACAACGTTGTAATACATAAACCTATTTGCACTATCAACAATGGTGTTGCACGGATCGGTCCAAGGTAAAGTAAAGAAAGTGTCGACGTTTCGACTCGACTTAACCCAACGGTGATTTAAACCTGGGGATTGCGAGTCTTCATCAGGACTGTAGGAACAAACAGGGACAACCAAGGGATTTTTAATTACCCTAAAAAAGAAAAAATTGGGGAATTACTAAACCGTGGTGAGGATTAAAAACCTAAAAACCTATAACCCACACAGGGGAAGGTGGTTTTTCTTACCCTTCAGAATAGAGCAAGCGATGGAAGGAGATCCAAATCAACACTTCCCAATAGATATCCTGTAGGAACAAATTAAATTCTAGAATGTATCTAGATCAGGTACTCGACAATTCACTAGACATAATCAAGAGAAAAATGGGGGGCAAGGGGTCTATTTACCTTGAGCCCATGTCCTCATCCATGTAGGGAAGGCGATGCTTCATTCGCAATTCAATGGCGAAATGAAACCTACAATTATTTAGGTGGCATCACACTTTCTTTACTTTACCTTGGACCGATCCGTGCAACACCATTGTTGATAGTGCAAATAGGTTTATGTATTACAATGTTGTGATTGCAATAATACAAACTAAATTTGGTCAGGTTCTCAATACGGTGAATTATATGGCCGATATTGCTTCTAAAACAACGTGAATAATTTTGTGCCCACTTCTGTTTATTTCCTTTCCTTTTCTTGTTTCAATTCTCTGAACACACCTTTTCTTTGCACGCTCCCTTTGGGGCAACCTATCTGCTTTTACTCATTTTTTGAATCATGTATTGTAACAATATGAGCATAACCAATGAAATTTGAATGAAATAGAATAAATATTTTTCTTTAAAAAAAAAAAAAAAAAAGACACTTTATTTACTTTACCTTGGACCGATCCGTGCAACACCATTGTTGATAGTGCAAATAGGTTTATGTATTACAATGTTGTGATTGCAATAATACAAACTAAATTTGGTCAGGTTCTCAATACTTTGAATTATATGGCCGATATTGCTTGTAAAATAACGTGAATAATTTTGTGCCCACTTCTGTGTATTTCCTTTCCTTTTCTTGTTTCAATTCTCTGAACACACCTTTTCTTTGCACGCTACCTTTGGGGCAACCTATCTGCTTTTACTCATTTTTTGAATCATGTATTGTAACAATATGAGCATAACCAATGAAATTTGAATGAAATAGAATAATTTTTTTTCTTTAACCGTGTTGGTAGGTTTTTTGCTGTATAATAAGTATTGGAGTACTATAGAGCAGTCTGTACACTGTTGCTCAAATACAAGGATTAATTCATCATTGATTAAGTCAATTACTATAATCTATAGGTTCAGGACTACTGTTTGTTTATATCATTGTATACCCAGGTCCATACCTCATGGGCTACCCCATTTTCTTAATGGCATTATAAATGCGGCGCACCATGGGTGGCGTAGCTGTGGCGCACTGTGGCGCACGTTAACTGGCGCATCCCTCGGGATGCGCCAGTTAACATAAATCTGCCCCATTATATTTAAGTTCCTGTGTATCTCCTTTAAGGCACTGCACGGTCACAGTCCTGACTACTTCAAACACAAATTGTTCCCACAAGATATCTTCAATCTTCATTCACCCTCAATCTTGTGATTCACAAAGTCAAACCAGCCTTCTGGGGATGGAGGGGGTAGAGTTTTATAGTAGGTACAGCTTCTTTGCCAATCTCTCTCAAGCTAAAATTGGATCTTCTTTCTTTCTGTAAATTAATTACCCTACTTCTATCTCTATTTCTCTTTCCTCTTTAGTCATATCATTGGAGCTTAGATACCTTCAGGTAGTAGGGGGCAGTATACATTTTTATTACAATTCATTTTTGGTTATGAGTTATATTTTTATTTTTATTTGTTTATTTGAGCTTTATAGAGCGCTGGCTAGACCCGGAGGTATCAGAGTGCTTTACCAAAGGAAACAGCAGGTTACAAGTTACAAAAATCATGGTTCCTATTCGTACATTTGAGGATGCTTTGCTGTGTATGCATACATAGGATGTGAGTTAATGTGGTAACATGTACTAATGGATA